>NW_007378879.1:0-46223 GCF_000475195.1 Diaphorina citri | reverse complement strand
CACCCACACCGCCCAACGTATAGGTATAGGCAGAAAGTACGGTGACCACACGCGACCTTTTACGAGCATAGGGACCAATAACCGTTGCCAGATCAGGTAAACACAGATATTCTCATCCACGACCACCGACAACTGCCAAGTAGGGAGGACCTTTATTTTTATTTCCTCGCGGCATGAAAGATGGGTATGATATGCAGGCCACGCATATGTTGCACCCGCAGGAGAATCACATGGGTACCCTGCACAGGAGTAATAACTATGCCACGCATAATGGTACACTAGGCAGAGGTGAGTTAGTAGGATATTAAATCAAGAAGGTTACTCGCACACCATGGCATGAAAGATGGGTATGATATGCAGGCCACGCATATGTTGCACCCGCAGGAGAATCACATGGGCACCCTGCATAGGAGTAATAACTTCTTTAGTTGTGTTTTTTTTTCTTTTTTTTTTACCCGCCACGGAAATCCCGCTCATTGAAACTGTACAGTTTAGCGTCTACTGTAAGTATTTATTCATTCATTGACTTATTTATCATCACCGAAAATGAAGAGAAGGAGGACAGGATAGGAAAAAGCCAGCCGTTCCGAGAACGAACCTTATCTGTTTAAGATAAAGTTCGCCCCGGATGGGAATCAAACCCTTACAAGACGCGATCAAGCGCTTATAACAAATTGCAAATGTAAACCGAAAATGAAGAGAAGGAGGACAGGATAGGAAAAAGCCAGCCGTTCCGAGAACGAACCTTATCTGTTTAAGATAAAGTTCGCCCCGGGTGGGAATCAAACCCGCGATCAAACCCTTACAAGACGCGATCAAGCGCTTATAACAAATTGCAAATGTAAGAAATAATTGAAGTCCATTTCAAAAATTCAAATTCTGAAACAATGAGGATGCCAAATTTCTACACCTTGGCTGGGATTGAACCCACGCTCTCTTGAGCACTACACCACGACTTCATATTTTCTAACTTTCAAACTATACCTCCTTTCAGATATACTTTCCTTCTAACTTTCAATACCTTCTTTCAATACCCTAACCTTCAATGCCTTTTCTAACTTCTTTCAGATTGGCGAAAGTTCGCCCCGGCGGGAATCTAAGCAGTTAGCTTAGGCTGACATGGTTAGAACTTAGAAATAATGATTTTCATTCTCAACATAGGAAGACAGGATAGGAGAAAGCCAGCCGTTCCGAGAACGAACATTATCCCATCAGGATAAAATCCGCCCCGGGCGGGAATCGAAACCGGCTACCTAGCGCTTTCAAGGCAGATGCGCTACCAACCACGCTAACTAAGCTGGCTACCAATCACTCTTCAATCACATCTCTATTAGAAGGAACAGAGCCAAACTAGCGGAGCGAACTCGTACATGACCTCTTTTCGAGCGGAGTAAACTCATACGGTTTTAGGACCTGGAGTAAACGCACCTTTTCCCAACAAAAATCGTCTAAAACATAAAATTCACTTCGTTCCTTCCACTTTCCAGATCCCCGGGTTTGATGGTGGGGAGCCCGTCACTTACCACGTTCGGTATCGAGTAGTGGGGTCATCTAGTCCCCAATACTACCTCTATTAGAGTAGTGGGGTCATCCAGTCCCCAATACTATCCCTACTAGAGCCAAACTAAAACAAATTGTCAAAACCATAAAATTCGATTCGCTCATTCCACAATCTCTTTTCCAGATCCCCGGGTTTGACGGTGGTGAGCCCGTCACGTACCACGTTCGGTATCGAGTAGTGGGGTCTTCCAATCCCCAATACTACCTGGTGCGCACTGAGAACGCCACGGATTGCGTACTATCGGGGCTGCAATTGGGGACGCAATACGAGTTCAGCGTGATGGCGGCGAACAATATTGGGGACAGTGACTATTCCGAGACCGTGCAGGCTTCTACGTCAAGTAAGTGGGGTTAGGTGTGAGATTTTTTTCAAGTGATTTGGTTGAAGCCTTTGTATCAACGGAGGTCTTTGTATCAACGAAATCGAAGAGAGAAGGCCAGCCGATAAAAGAAAGCCACCCGTTCCGGGAACGAACATTATAGGCGAAAGTTCGCCCCGGCGGGAATCTAAGCAGTTAGCTTAGGCTGACATGGTTAGAACTTAGAAATAATGATTTTCATTCTCAACATGTTTCCCTTCTCCCCTCACAGACAAACCGGTATTCCTGGAAGACCTCCCCACGCACTACACAGGAGTAGAAGGCTCCGGCCTACAAATCCGCATGCCAGCCCGCGGTCACCCTGCCAAGATTTCGTACACATGGACCAAGGATCGAGCCCCGCTCATGTCAAAACATGGTCTGAGTGTGGAGGGGAGTGCACTGAACTTCACTGCACTCAATCGGAGTGACGCGGGTAGCTACTCCGTGGAAGCGGTCAACATAGAGGGAGCCGCTACCATGCTGTTCAATGTGACTGTGCATTGTAAGTATCCAATATCCATTAAATAATGAATTTCACCATTCCAAATTTATAAAAATAATTATAATCTAAATCATGATTTATTTGTGGTGAAGCTGAGAGCCTCTTCGCAACTTTTGTGGATTTCACAGCATTACTAAGAGCCTCTTTTACTATTTCTGTTAGTTCCCATTTTCTTTTTACTCTGGTAATGCCATCACTGGACGCCATAATCCCATTTCCCAAGCACAAAGCTGGAAAAACTTCAGTATCCTGAGAAAGCCCTGTTGCGATCATGTTTATGAAGCTGGTACTTTCCTGGGACCAGCATAAATTTTGTCTTTGTTCTAATCTCTCATTTCTTTCTCTTCCAGACCCCGCCCGGATCTCGAACAAGTCGGACGCGATCGTCGTCGCCCCAGGCGACACAGCCGAGCTCTGGTGTCAACTGGACGGCTCCCCCCTCCTACCCGAACACGTGACTTGGCGCCGGCCCCGGGGCCAGGACCCCTCAGGGCTAGGCGCAGGGTTAGGGGCACATGGGAACCTAGACGGGGCAGTGCTTTCGTTCAAGAACAACATTGCCTATCTGACCCTGTCTGGAGTGGAGAAGAAAGACATGGGAGCGTTCGAGTGTTCCGTGTTCAATGGGCTGGGGAATCGAACCCGCGCCTCGCCCTTCCTGGTTGTGAAACGTAAGTAGGAACCATAACGGTCTGGAAGAGGTTAAGATATAGTTCGCCTGGTGCGGGAAAGTTGGCCAAATGGTCACCCATCCGGACACGAACCACGCACAACGTTACTTTGGAGTTTTTAAAGAGGTTTTTGATGGAGGAAACTGTAACTGCTAAGGTCTTCGTCCCGAAAATGAAGAGAAGGAGGACAGGATAGGAAAAAGCCAGCCGTTCCGAGAACGAACCTTATCTGTTTAAGATAAAGTTCGCCCCGGGTGGGAATCAAACCCGCGATCAAACCCTTACAAGACGCGATCAAGCGCTTATAACAAATTGCAAATGTAAAAAATAATTGAAGTCCATTTCAAAAATTCAAATTCTGAAACAATGAGGATGCCAAATTTCTACACCTTGGCTGGGATTGAACCCACGCTCTCTTGAGCACTACACCACGACTTCATATTTTCTAACTTTCAAACTATACCTCCTTTCAGATATACTTTCCTTCTAACTTTCAATACCTTCTTTCAATACCCTAACCTTCAATGCCTTTTCTAACTTCTTTCAGATTTACCTTCTAACTTTCAATACCTTCTAACTTCTTTCAGATGAGCCTGAGATGATCGAGTTACCTCACCTGATGAAGTCGGCCAGCAAGAGAGGCCAGGATGCTAGACTGGTATGCAGAGCCTCTGGTGCCCCCAAGGTGAACTTCAAGTGGACTCGGGATGGCGTTCTGATTCCTGGAAACGACACCAAGCGGAAATACACGATCCAAGTCAATCAGGTAGGTGAAACTATCGGTCACAATTTTCTGTCAAATTTCCTAACAAAAAAAAAATCGGTTTTCCCCATAAAACCCATGTTTTTTGTCTCCATAAGGCCCAACTTTTTTGAGCATTGGGTTATGGAAACTGATTTATGATTAAAAAAAAAGTTCAACTTCACTGTATAATTAACTAGGTAGGTACCTTGTATAATTAACTAGGTAAATTTTCAGCATTTGATACCAACATTTTTCTCATTTCAGCTGAATCCCATCACATACGAATCCGTTCTGACCGTACACAACATTAACAACTCGGACTACGGAACATTCGCCTGTCTGGCCAAGAACGCCCTAGGTCAGAACACCACGCATATTCAACTTATGGTGACTGGAAGACCGGATCCTCCCATGTCCCTGTCGGTACTCAATATGACCCACAGCACGGTCACCCTAGCCTGGGTAAGTTCAGAGATTGAGTGGTAAAGATTTTTTCTTTCTAAGTTTTCAAAGTCCAAGAAAGTTTCTTAGAGCTTTGGTGGAGGGAAACAGTAGAAGAAACCTAAGAAAGATTTCTAAGAAGGGGTTTTTTTTTTAAAAAAAGAGGTTTGATGGAGGAAACTGTAACTACTAAAGCGCTTACGAGGCAGACGCACTACCAACTAAGCTAACTAGGCTGGCTCAGGTAGGTGAAACTATCGCTTACAATTTTCTGTCAAATTTCCTAAAAAAAAAATCGGTTTTCCCCATAAAACCCATGTTTTTTTTGTCTCCATAAGGCCAAACTTTTTTGAGCATTGGGTTATGGAAACTGATTTATGATTAAAAAAAAGTTCAACTTCACTGTATAATTAACTAGGTAAATTTTCAGCATTTGATAGCAACATTTTTTCTCATTTCAGCTGAATCCCATCACATACGAATCCGTAGACTCCGGACCGAAGGCGATTTAGGGCCTTCCAGGTTAGGAATGGTTGGCTGCTCCCAGTAGGTAATTCCTCTTTGAGTTCAAGCAGGGGCTGTTGTACTTGCTGGTTCCAAAGTTCAAGTCTGCGTTCCTTGGGTGTTAAGTTTAGCTGGTGAGTAGTTCGGAGGAAGCTTTTCCTAGATTTTAGTCTCGCTGCTTGCTCTACGTGACCGTATAGAGGGTGTCGCTCATCTGTTGATTGTTTGCTTCTTTCTACCTCAGCTGCTACTGTTCTTCTGATATGTGGAGGGGCTATTCCAGCTAGAGGATATAGTTTATCGAGAGGAGTCGGCTTGAGGCAACCGGTGATGATTCGGCAGGATTCGTTGATGGCGGTATTGACTTGTTTACAGTGGGCGGATGACTTCCAGGCAGGGACAGCGTACTCGGCTGCGGAGAGGCTGAGCGCAATTGCGGATGTGCGGAGCAGGTGAGGTTGCGCTCCCCATGTTGTGCCAGTCAGTTTTCGCAGGATGTTGTTGCGTGCTGAGACCTTCATCTTTGTGTTCTGGCAGTGTTGTTTGAACTTCTGTACATATACAAAATAAAGTTAGGCGAATTTTATTTGAAGAGAAGTTAATTTATTTTTCAAGATAATGTATTGATTTAATTATTTTTTTTTTATTTTTACTGAAGGGGAAATCATTTCTATGAAATAAAAAGGCTGTGCGCAATATGTAGTAATGTTTTATATCATAGAATTGATTGTTGAAGGCATCTTTGTACATTTTACGAGTATGTACGATAATAAAACCGATTTCTTGGGTGCCAAGTACCAAGTTTGGCCATTGAATATGAATAATAACCAAGTTTGGTTAAAATTGACATTTGGTTAGCTTAAAAAAGACGTGTTTCTTCAGCCATTGTGGCTTACATCAATAAATTAAATTGACAAATTTAGTTCCATATTAAGGTCCAGAAGTATTAAATTAAGTACCTATAAGTTTCATTAATTTTGTCATAATCCAATAAAATAACATCATTCATTTAGTTGTCTGCGATTATTTTTCTATAACATACCAAAGTATATTGTAAATGTTTTTTTTTTTTTTTTTTTTTTTTTTTTTTAAGTAATAGGTAATGTCTAAAAACTTTTGTAAATATTTAAATTTTTTTTTTTTTTTTTTTTTTTTTTTTTTTAAGTAATAGGTAATGTCTAAAAACTTTTGTAAATATTTTTTCATGATTTTCCGTTCCAAAAATGAAGGGTTATTGTGATTTTTTATTCCAAAGTAAGAACGGCCGGTTTTTTTTTTGTTATTGTTTGACGTTCGAGTTACAACAGAAGAAAGTTGTTCTAATTTAACCTTCGTTTTTATTCCCTCTTTTTTTCAATATAATTTTCTTTGATTTTGTACTTATAAGTCTTCCTTGTTCCTTGCAAGAAATGCAAGGATCGCGCGATTTAGGTAAAAATGCCTACTAGTCTTGAGATTGACTTTTGAATGCAGAAGGGTTGAGTTGGATTTTACAGCACTTTTTTTTGTCTAGATAAATATTTTAAATAGAATTACCATGTTACGTATTTCTACCGTGATACATTGTTCAGCACCAAATGGAAAATTATCCATCTGATGATTGGTGGAGTTTTTTCTGTACATACAAAATAAAGTTAGGCGAATTTTATTTGAAGAGAAGTTAATTTATTTTTCAAGATAATGTATTGATTTAATTATTATTTTTTTTTTTTTACTTGATTGAATTATTTTTACTGAAGGGGAAATCATTTCTATGAAATAAAAAGGCTGTGCGCAATATGTAGTAATGTTTGCATATGTTGCACCCGCAGGAGAATCACATGGGTACCCTGCACAGGAGTAATAACTATGCCACGCATAATGGTACACTAGGCAGAGGTAAGTTAGTTGGATATTAAATTAAGAAGGTAACCCGCATACCATGGCATGAAAGACGGGTATGATATGCAGGCCACGCATATGTTGCACCCGCAGGAGAATCACATGGGTACCCTGCATAGGAGTAATAACTATGCCACGCATAATGGTACACTAGGCAGAGGTGAGTTCATTATTATTTTTTGGGAAGATCTTGAAATTAGCCAGCATTGTTAGTTAGTCAGCTAGCGCAATACTCAATTCAAATACTTCAGTAACGAAAATTCAGTAATTAATGTAATTATGGAGGGTATAAACTGAAGGAATGAAAATTGAGGAATTCTGGAAACCCTCAACTAAAGCAAATTGAGGATTCTAGAGACCTTGACTCTCCTAGTCTCCTGACTTTGAAAGTGCTAGGTCGCGGATTGGATTCCCGCAGGAAGCTAACTTTAGCCCAAACAGATAAGGATCGTTCTCGGAACGGCTGGCTTTCTCTTATCCTGTCATTCTCCCTTCGCTTTCGGGACGATAAGTCTCTCTCTCCATTTCCTCTATCTAACCTCTTCAAAAACTTGTGTAGGTAATTGAGAAAAGAACAAATTTCACATCTTCAACTGCCAGCTTGCTAGGCTGGTTAGGGTTAGCTGTTCTCCTCCCTGTTTATAGTCCCACAGCCAGACGCTAGTCTTCTCTCTGTTCGCGGAGTAAACTCATACGGTTTTAGGACTTGGAGTAAACTCACCTTTTCCCAACAAAAATCGTCTAAAACATAAAATTCACTTCGTTCCTTCCACTTTCCAGATCCCCGGGTTTGATGGTGGGGAGCCCGTCACGTACCACGTTCGGTATCGAGTAGTGGGGTCATCTAGTCCCCAATACTACCTCCATTAGAGTAGTGGGGTCATCCAGTCCCCAATACCTCCTCTATTAGAGTAGTGGGGTCATCCAGTCCCCAATACTTTCCCTACTAGAGCCAAACTAAAACAAATTGTCAAAACCATAGAATTCGATTCGCTCATTCCACAATCTCTTTTCCAGATCCCCGGATTTGACGGTGGCGAGCCCGTCACGTACCACGTTCGGTATCGAGTAGTGGGGTCATCCAATTCCCAATACTACCTGGTGCGTACTGAGAACGCCACGGATTGCGTACTATCGGGGCTGCAATTGGGGACGCAATACGAGTTCAGCGTGATGGCGGCGAACAATATTGGGGACAGTGACTATTCCGAGACCGTGCAGGCTTCTACGTCAAGTAAGTGGAGTACACTAGGGATGGGCGATATTTATAAAAATATCGATATTTCCGATATCGATATATCGAAAATAAATTATCGATATTACCGATATATCGAAAGTAAAATATCGATATTCCTAAATATCGATAGGAATATCGATATTTTTCGATATTAGGGTAGGTCAAGAGGATTGAAATTGAAATGGGGGTCTTCCCTGACGAAATTCCTGTGGCGGAGTCCAGTATGCACCCTAGATTAAGAAGAGAGTATAGAAGGAAATATCGGTAAATTTTGTAAAGTTTTGGCCCTTTCAACCTGGAGGTGCTGGGTTCGAATACCGGTCAGGGCGGAAATTTTCTAACCAAACTTTTCCGTTCTTGGATAGACATGGATGTTTAAAAGAATGTGCCTTGAAGTAATGCGAAAGTGGTTCCAAGGTACAATCTAAAAATAAAATAAAAAAAGATTACAATAGGGAAGGGAAAGTTTGAAAAATGAACGTCCCCAAGCACGTGCAAAGTTGCCCAACTTCAGTGATTCATTGGGTACTGGACTACTGGAATTAAGTTTACTGAATGAAAATTTAGATCTGTTCGACTATGTGCTTTTAATTTTTGTCTGCATTATTTTATATTTCATTTTTGCCTGCTTGCCTGTTATTTTTTTCTCCCTACCAAATTAACTACCTGCAATACCTACTTTCATGTTACCTACCTACTAATTTGCTTGCCTATGCCTACTTACACACCTACTAATTTGCTTGCTGTATAACAATCGCTAACCCTTAACATTTTGTGCCCAACTTGAACTAATCTACGAGCCTGAAGACAAAAATTCACGTCTCGTAAATCTTGAAACAAGACGAGAAATATACATTGGACAGGATCAACCAGAAAAGAGCCATTCACAAGGTTCTTTCTGCTGTCAGTGCTGTCCAAATTTGTTTCTTTCTCGTCTCATCCTGCATCACTTCTCTCTCTCTCTCTCTCTCTCTCTCTCTCTCTCTTTCTCTCTCTCTCTCTTTCTCTCTAACATAACGGTGACGGCCTCTCTCTCTCCAGGTGAATCTCCTTCCCTCCCCTCTCTCAAGTCTAGTGGTGGGGAAGATGCTGCTCCCTCCGTGGACGAGGCAGACAGTCGCGCCGTGCTCCTTATAGGCGGTGCTGTGGGGATTTCTCTTGTCTTGCTCAATATTTTGGTGGTGGGATGCTGTCTACATCGACGCTCGAAGAAGAGAGTCTCAGGTAACTGTCCGAACTTTAGCTAGGGCCCGAATTTTTTGGTTTTTAGGTTTGCCCGAAGCGATTTTAATGAAGGCAGACGTCTCGCTGTCAGTCATCCTGGGGATAGCACTGTCTGGCGCCCTACTGGTGCTGCTCAATATATTCCTGATAGCCGTGTGTATTCACAGGAAGAGGATCCGAAGAGGTATTTGTCCATTCCAATGGGTTTGGGAAAGATTAATCGAAAGGGAAAGTGGAATTTTTGTCGTGAATCTATTAAAGGTCAAAGGGGGATTTAGAATTAAGAACGTGTCTTGCCAAACCATAGACATACAAAATAATGTGTTGACGATGAGTATACACCCTGCTCAGAGACCATTTTACATCCTGATGGTCTATTATCTCTATGAAAGTCTTCTAAGGGTCCTTCTTACCTAGAAGCCTTCAAAAATGGTCCATAGTGTGGAGGTTGCAAACAAATGGTAATACCCTACGTACCATGTTACAATTTATTACCGACCTTAATCTTGCAATAGAAATGACTCCACTAACTTTCTTCTTCTCTCTCCCCCCACCTCAGGTACAAGTGAACAGTCAAGCAAGACAGCCACCATCGAAATGTACGCCCCGAGCAGTTTCAACGAAACAGTCACTGGTGAAACACTTAGCTCTGTGTCGGAGAAGAGTGAAACCTACTCGGAACACAATCAGGACTATGGGGTAAGTAACTTGGTGTAAGTCGTGAGGCCCGTCCCACGTTGGAAGCGTAGACGCCTGCAAAAGCAAACCTATGAAAATGATAGCGGAGATAGAGACTCTCTCGGGCTGATGGACTATAAAAAAGGAATCTTAATTGTGTTAAGCATAAATGCTTGTCACAAATGTCGTTCCCTGCTTAATGCTCTACGCTAAATTTTATGGCTTGACTTGGACTCGTAAAAAAAAAAAAAAAAAAAAAAACTTGCAATAGAAATGACTCCACTAACTTCAATCTTCTCTCTCCCCCCACCTCAGGTACAAGTGAACAGTCAAGCAAGACAGCCACCATCGAAATGTACGCCCCGAGCAGTTTCAACGAAACAGTCACTGGTGAAACACTTAGCTCTGTGTCGGAGAAGAGTGAAACCTACTCGGAACACAACCAGGATTATGGGGTAAGTAACTTGGTGTAAGTCGTGAGGCCCGTCCCTCGTTGGAAGCGTAGTAGCGCGTAGTCGCATGCAAAAGCAAATCTATGAAAACGATAGCGAGATAGAGACTCTCTCTGGCTGACGGACTATAAAAAAGGAATCTTAATTGTGTTGAGCATAAATGCTTGTCACAAATGTCGTTCCCTGCTTAATGCTCTACGCTAAATTTTATGGCTTGACTTGGACTCGAACCACCAACCTCCACATCCGAAGTCCACCGTGCTAACCACTACACCACTTAGGTTGGTGTACACCAATGAAGACGGAGGTAGCTGACATAAGAATGTTGAAGTGGAGTTGTAGAGTGACGCGACGGACTATAAACAGGGAGCAGACTAGTCTCAATTTCCTTATGCTATATCAACAGCGAAGGGCATCCACTCGGAAAATTTTGTTTAGCCAAAACCAGTTGGCCTCAAAGCGATCACTCTAAAGTTGATTGAGAGGCCGACGACAAACGCCGACCCCATCTGAACATGGGAAAAGGCGAAGAAGAAGGATGGAGAGATCGTCTCTCTGGTTTGTTCTGGGAACGGGTGACTTTTTCCTATCCTGTCCCTCAGTAGTTACAATTCCCTTTTAAAATAATAATAAAAATGCAGAAAGGGTCAGAAAATTTAAGAACACCTTACTTAGATTATTTTGCGATTAGATAGCACTGTACCTATACAAACATTGAGTAAGTGGAGACGTACCTCAATATACATACCTAAAATAACAAAAGGGATCAATTTGTTCGAATTTGGTTTCACAGATAATGGTATTTTAGTGCTACTTACGTGACTCATAAGGTGGTTTGTCAGATTCCCAATCTTCTAACTCGGTATCCCAGGCCCCAACACACCATAACATTCAAAACTATTCACATGCTCATGTACATAGGTCACCTTGGGAAATCCAAGCCTGACAATGAAGCGCGCAAACTTCGCCTGTCTCATACTGTCCTCTCCTCCTACAATCACAATAATGCTTCCCTTGTTATTAAACAAAATGTTCATCTCTGGCGAAGACTCCATCGAACCCAGGTCTGTGGATTCCAAGTCCGGTATTCTGGCTAGCGGTATGTTGATGCTGCCTATGATAGACTCTGCTACGTACTCCTCATTGTCCCGTATATCAATGACGAGGACCTTCGGTTTCTTGAACCTCGTGTTAATGAGATCCAACAGGTCAGTACTACTTAGACTAGAACAGAATTCAGACAGGGCCTGGTTGTGACGCTGCAGGAGTGCACCCTCCAGCAGTGTCGACTCAGACTCATGCATCCTGAATGTAATACTCCGTGGTGTTACGCAGTAGATATCAATAGAGTCGGTGACAGACTGCTCGATGTCAACCTCAGGGAGGTCGGAGAACAGAAGAATACATTCGTTGAACCCAGAGCTAAGCAGTGTCTCCCGGAGTTGTTTCAGTATAGACACACCGATGAACAGAGGGAATGAGGCGTCCCCTAGGAGTAACTTATCCCACAGGTGAAATATCTTGTGTAGAGGAAGCACATGGGAGAACATCGTGAGGAACCACGGGATGGCGAATAGTTCTGGAATGAAGTTGATCTCACTCATATGATTAGCAAGCTCGGCATCATGGAACGCTATAAGGTGAGAGAACTTGCTCAGATATTCCCTCACAACTGCTGAGTTATCACGGAGGAAGAAGTTATGCAGGTACTTGGGAATGAATGTGGAGAAGCAAGCATAGGCAGTAGCTTCGTCATTGAAGTTGAGAAAGACAAAGGGAGCGCATAGAGAGTCGAGACCTTGCCAGTAGACAAACTGAGGACCTTGTATATTTAGCAAATAATAAAATATAATACAATAGAATACAATATGGTAGGGTGTCAGCTCCAGTCTTAAATAAGTTGACTTTTGACTGACATGAAAAATAAAATAATAAGAGATCTTTTAAAAAAATTGAAAAACAGCTTTTAAAATAGATAAAGGAAAAATATTGCAAAAAAACCTAGCTAGGTATAAAAAGATTCTTATGGGTGGTTAATTGAGGGAAGGGAGAAATGGTAGATGTAAATAAAGAATAAACACAATATAAGTAGGTACCTACATACAGGTAATACCTGATGCACAATGGTAGAGTAATAACTATGCCACGCATAATGGTACGCTAGGCAGAGGTGAGTTCATTATTATTTTTCGGGAAGATCTTGAAATTAGCCAGCATTGTTAGTTAGTCAGCTAGCGCAATACTCAAGTCAAATACTTCAGTAACGAAAATTCAGTAATTAATGTAATAATGGAGGGTATAAACTGAAGGAATGAAAATTGAGGAATTCTGGAAACCCTCAACTAAAGCAAATTGAGGATTCTAGAGACCTTGACTCTCCTAGTCTCCTGACTTTGAAAGTGCTAGGTCGCGGATTGGATTCCCGCAGGAAGCTAACTTTAGCCCAAACAGATAAGGATCGTTCTCGGAACGGCTGGCTTTCTCTTATCCTGTCATTCTCTCTTCGCTTTCGGGACGATAAGTCTCTCTCTCCATTTCCTCTATCTAACATCTTCAAAAACTTGTGTATGTAATTGAGAAAAGAACAAATTTCACATTTTTGAATAAATTTCTCTCCCCAGGTGTTCAGTCAGGGGCGGACAGCAACGGCTACTACAACTCAGGCCCGGACCCGCGCTACGTCGCCTACCCTCCCCCCGTCCAATTTGCCCAGCCCCCTCTCCTCCCCCAACCCCCCTCTCTACGGGCCAACGTGCCCCCGCCTGACGTCACAGTTCTGGGTGCACCCCATCTGACCACTTTCTACGGGGGGGTCCCCCTGGAGAACGAAGGCCACCTGGTATGATGTACACTGCCGCGGCGAAATAAGGCCGCACCCCGCCCCAGCGTGAACCTCGTGTGAGGGGCCACCCTGTATGTGATACATGTGTGTAGAGGACACCCGTGATATTTACCTGTAAGGCAAATAGAGGATTTCGAGTTCTACCTAACCTTCTGCGCATGAGCAGAGATCTAAACGTGTTTTCGATATGAGAAACTTAAACTGTAAGGCAAGAAGAAGATTTTGAATTCTACCGAACCTACGCATCGGCAGACGGTGTTTTCGTTATGGGAAACAGAAACTTCATTATGGTCAAACAAATATATTGACGAATGTTGGGAAGTGCAAAAACTCGTGCTGTAACACAGTTGTTTGTTTGTAATAATTAAGGACGAGAAAAATGCTCATATTATTATGTTGTTTTCAAATGTCGGGAACTTGGCCATTAGCTCATTCTCCCAAACTTACCCAGGGGTCTAGTCAGTATACGCTCAGGGTAAGTTTGACGTCACACAAACTATTATAAAGGTTAGGCAGGGGTTTTAAAAGGTTTGTCTCCAACAAAATTACGTCAGAACTGTTGTTAAGTGGGAAATACAAAGTACGATGTTTTTTAATGAAACGCGGGCCAGTTCCACTTCTGAGACGGACATACAAATTGAATCCAAAATAGCAGAACATTTCTTGTTATAAACTTATAAATCGTGTACAATACACAATATTGAAGTTTTTTATGTTAATTAATTGTTAGCTTTTTTTGTCCAAAAAGAAAAAAAAAATGTCCAAAGTTTTCCATTTTCTGTACATCAAACTGAGGGTGTGAGGTCACCCATGCCTTAAGTACGCGCTTCAGCTTGGTGTGTCCTGTCTTGGATGAGAGGAGCTCATTGTATTGATGACATCTGAAACAAAATACATGTGAGTTCCACTTCTGAGACGGACATACAAATTGAATCCAAAATAGCAGAACATTTCTTGTTATAAACTTATAAATCGTGTACAATACACACTATTGAAGTTTTTTATGTTAATTAATTGTTAGCTTTTTTTGTCCAAAAAGAAAAAAAAATGTCCAAAGTTTTCCATTTTCTGTACTATAACTTGATACGCTTCGTGTCTTTGTTGTAAAGAATATTCTCTGGTGAAACACAGCGGTGTACTATATCTCTCTTGTTCAGGTAGGCAAGGGCTGATAGAATCTGACAGGCAAGATCTTTGATCTGCTCAACACTCACTCCAGACTCAATGATGTTACTTAACGAGTAATTCCAATATTCAAACACAATGATTAACTTCTCATGCTTTCCCCTTAACAAATCTAAATGTTGAGCAATGCCTTCATGTTTGAGAGTTTTCAGGATTTGAGATCTGCCGAGGATGGTTATCGAGTTTGGTGTCAGAGGTAATCCGTTTGAGCCACACATTTCATCCTTGTGTTGTAGGGCAAAGAGCATCATGGCACCAATACATGGTTTCTTCGAATATGTGAATTGCTTGTCAGAAGATGACAGAACCAGTTCTTGAAACAGAGCTTCATACTTTTCATAGAGTTTTGCCATGGTCAGACTTTGTGTTGGATCTGAAAGGGTTTTTAATCAAGCTGGCGGGAGGCGCATGAACGTCAAGAGTTCAAAGCGCCGTTTTTTCTGCATTTTACAATACAGAGACCTTTTCCTGAGCTAATTATAGTAAAGTGTCTAAGAAAATGTGAGGGAAAAACTCCTGGTGGCACCCGGAGGTTTTTAGCGGGTTGAGCGGCCAGGAATGGTGCCACAGAAGGGCGAAACACCATACCCTGAGCCGTGACTCCAGCATACCCTCCACACCATGCTGGAGAAGTCAAAAAGATTTTCCTCCTCCCTACTAAAAAAAAAGCGCTAATAACTACGCCAGTACGCCCCCCACCAAGACAGGACTTGATAAACCTCAATAAATTTTATAAGAGTATGAATAGGACTCCATGGTGCTAACTACTACGTCAGGGAAGTTATACTTACTTACACACAAAGAGCCCACTCCGAGGCCAAGGTGTAGGGTAAGCTTCTGTGAATCATTGAAGTTGGGGGAAATAATGAAATGCTGTGTAACGTATAACTTTAATTCTTATTCTCTGATTGCAGGAAGCTCGAATATCACATCATCTAACTTCTTCAGCTCTACCATGATTCATCATTCTTCTCCCCTCCAGAAACTTATTGGACCTGCGTAAGTTTCCTTCAATTCAGTTCAGTAGTACTTCATTTATTGTACACCGCTTTCAAAAACCGAACCCCACAAAGCGCTGAAATCCCGTTGTAGCAATGTAGATGCCTGGTTTTTGTCGACTGGGAATCAAACGGGATACTCTCTGAACAGCAAACAGTCTTACTTTACGATGGCTTTCCATGTTGTTGTTGTAGCGGTGTCGCGGCACTGAGGGGGTTGAATGTCTCTAAATGTAGCATGCCTGGTTTTTGTCGACTGGGAATCAAACGGGATACTCTCTGAACAGCAAACAGTCTTACTTTACGATGGCTTTCCATCTTGTTGTTGTTGTAGCGGTGTCGCGGCACCGAGGGGGGTTGGATGTCTCTCGCCAAGATTACTTGGCCCATCCCGAACCGCAGTCAACCATCATGAGGACTTGTACTTTTCCTTCGAAGCATGATAATAATAATAATAATAATAATAGTGCTTATTTATACTGCTCGCATAGGACTGAAAAGTCCCTTTACTCCAGCAGTAGGCTACTACTATTATTGTGGTCAAATTCTCAAATTATATGAGGATAAAATTCCATACCTCGGCTGGGATTGAACCCACGCCCTCCTGTTTACCAGGCGAGCGCCTTGACCACTACACCACCGAGGCAGGTTAATGATAAACCCTTTGTAACCTCCAGCTTTTCGTCTTCTGTTCCAGCGACGGAAACAAATCTCTGGAAATGTCCATCATTCCTCCCCATACGGACACGAGCATCATGGAAGTAGAAGAACAATACTCCGTCCGGACTCGAACCCGGACCGTTCGGAACAAAAAGCCAGATGAGGAAACCATGCTGGAGAAGAAGGAGGAGAAGGGAGCGAAGAAGGGGAAGGAGAATATTACGAATAATAAACAGGAGGAGGATAGTAGTACTGGTGAGTTGAAATTCGTGTAGGTCTTAGAGTTTAAACATATGTAAATAAAAAACCTTGTTTAAATGGTACCTCGGCTGGGATTGAACCCACGCCCTCCTGTTTACCAGGCGAGCGCCTTGACCACTACACCACCGAGGCAGGTTAATGATAAACCTTTGTAACCTTCAGCTTTTCGTCCTCTGTTCCAGCGACGGAAACAAATCTCTGGAGATGTCCATCATTCCTCCCCACACGGACACGAGCATCATGGAAGTAGAAGAACAATACTCCGTCCGGACTCGAACCCGGACCATTCGGAACAAAAAGCCGGATGAGGAAACCATGCTGGAGAAGAAGGAGGAGAAGGGAGCGAAGAAGGGGAAGGAGAATATTACGAACCTCTCATTTCGTACGGCGAATCTCATGTGACAAAAATCCCGCCGTGTTTTGTCGTCTTGTTTGAAAAACAACGAGCACAAAAAAAATTTCAAACTTCGAAAACTTCGGTTGAAAATCAAAATGGGAAAAGGAGAAAGGAGGCAAGAATTTAATTTTATTTCGCCTTTTTTCTGAAAGTTTGAATTGAAAAGTGTATTTTGTTAAAATAAAATGAAAGTTGAAAGTTTCGTTTTATATGCCCGCTAATTAGTTTTCTTTTATTCATACCCCATCTATTACTTTTGAGCGTTCACGTTTGAGATCCTTTGTTTTCTTTCTACAGAAGGTAAGTTGAAGCTTTATCCCAGAGCCAATAAGTAAGTAGTAGTCTACTTATTCTTTCTACCATGAGTAGTAGTCAGTGAACTGTAGACCTCATCAGAATGAGTAAAGGGGGTAAAAGACACCCAGAGGATCCCCGAGAAGTCCTACAGGACACCTGCACTTATCGGTAAGATTCCTCAATGTGTTGATCAGGCATACCAAATTTTGTCTAAATTGGACCAACTGCAAGTTCTTGTGAATACAGTGCTTTGTTAAATAACTGCATATTTGGTGTTAGCTCCCCTCCATCCACCCTATGACCAGCTAACTATAGGGCAAGATCAGCCAAAGGCTCGGTAATTATGCAGAAGTCACATCCGTGGAAAAGAAAAGCTCCTTTGTATTTTACGTAACCCTATAATAACACCAATCACTGCTCCAATTGTGAAAACTCCTTCTTGCGTTTAACCTAACCCTATAATAACACTGGTCACTACTCGTTTGTGCCAGTTCCTTTGGTAGCGATATTCCACGGATGTGACTTCTGCTCAAGTACCAAAGGTTCCACTGGAAAATGTCCATGGTCTCACAGGGCCTTGATTGTAGCAAATGTAGCACTATGAACAGACAATGTGAAATCCATTCTGGTTGGGTGGAAGAGCTTATTAAGAGAGAATCCTGCCAATAAAGCCTTGTCAAAAACCTCTCATTTTGTTCAATCAAGGTAGACCCCTAATATCAAAAGTGTTATGGCTGCCCACCTGTTTCGTTTCTAATTTGGTTAGGAAACTAGATCTCAACATATTTGTTATAGATCCTGCTTAAATGAAGGGACTACCTATCCTACCCAGACAGTATAAATAAAGTATTAAGGATGTAAAACTCAATTTAGATTAGTGTAGTTTAACATCACCTAATTATATACAGTTTACATTCCGATTTCAGTATTAGCAATCAAGCCGTTACCAAAATGGCAGAATCCACAGATGTTAGAGAGGGTGCGATGGTCATAACATGTTTGCAATCTATGATCAAGCTCTCAAGCCAGATTGAAAAAATTGAAGCCCACAAAAAGGTGAGTCTCCTAAGGGTGTGATTTTTTCATATCACTGTGATATTTTATAATTTTTGATATTTTCTCTATTATTGACCTTGTACATGTTGATTGTTGAATTTTGAAGCATGTGTATCTGTGCTTACTTATGTAAGTCAAGCCCATTTGTGTTTTTAATTTTTAGTAGGGTGGTATTAGGTACTTATATTTTTCATTAGGGCACAGAAATTAATGGATGCAAACTTCTCCACAAGCATTTAAATGTGCTTAACTCAATTGAAAACTCCTCTTCCCCTCCTATTTGTTTTCAGCGAGAAAATCAAGGACAAGGTTCAAATGTTTGAAAACGGGGTGAATGGATCCATGGATCCGAATGATCAGAGCTCGGAAGGCAGGGTTACACGGACCAAGACACGGAAAATGAACAAGAGTAGCGAAGATGAAAAGGTGAGATTAAATATAATTGAACGTGTAAACACCTGTTCAGTCCATACCTCGAGCCTCCCGTCAGTCCTCACTCAGTTTTTGTGATAACAACAGTGTTTTTCTAATTAAGACTGCAGTCCAGGACTGAGCGTCTAAACGGCCCTTATAACTGCATTAACACACAAGTGCCTCTTACTGTGGGTATTTTGTCATCAATACAATACATCATACTATACCTCCTGAGATAAAAAGAATCTTGTAAAGTGGGGATACTCAAATGACGAAAAGTGTGACTGTGAGGAAACACAAGACGAGGCCCACCTACTCGTATGTAAAACAACATCGGCACAACCTGCACTCAAAGTGCTCTCTATTCGTGCAGCCCCGCAGCCATGGCAGTTGCAGAATTCTGGATGTTCACATGCTGAATTCATTTGAACACAGATAAGTAAGGAAGTAAGTAAGTAAGTGGTGTAGTGGTTAGTACCGTGGACTGAATCTGGAGGTTGGTGGTTAGTATTTAAATATGGGGAACGATATTTGTGACAATTGTAATTGTAATTTGTTTATTTGCATCAATAATATTATAGATTACAATATTGCAAGGGTATATACACAATTATAAGTAGAATAAAATATATAACATTATTTACTGCTTATCTAATACTCTCTTGAGTAGTTACTCAATGGTCCTCATGCAGCTGAGGGTGCAAATCAAAATTCCCAATGCACCTCTAGGACCTCCAGAGCCCAACCTAGTACGTTACCCACTCGACCACGGAAGCTACTTTTCAGTTCGTATTGAATTAAACAACCTTTATGATTATGATAGACTGATCTCTGTCCATTGCCACCATCAAAGAGGCCAAGCCTCGCCGAGTGAGGAAGAAGAAGGAAGAGGCACCACATCCAGATGGTAAGATGTTTGTTTAAGTATGTGCTGATATTTAACAGTGAGTAGACCACTGAATCCTTAACCAGCATAAGTAGTTAAAAGAGGGCTTAAAAATTTACACGGCTTCAAAAGATCAAGCCTGATTTCTTACGTTTGACAATCACATCCCCAGCTTTAGCTAAGCCATTAAAACCACAACAAAATCCAAGATAACAATGAAATACCTGAAGTAATTATTTGTCTAAAACTAATTCCCCTCCACAGCTATTCCTGAAGAAAATGAGGAGGGTGATGAAGGCAACACTGTAGCACCTCCCAAAAACCAAGAAATGGGCACATTCATCATCCCATCTGACAACACTGCAAATGAGCCAGGAATGCCGGAACCATCCGGTGATATTGCTCAGGACACCACAGTGTCTAGTACCACATCTCGGCCGCGACGTGCTGCAGTAGACGCAGCTGCGGAAAAGATCAAGGCCATGATGGAAATGACCGGGAATAAGAAGCTGAGACGGCCATCAGATTTCAATCAGAACGATCATTGTAATTACAATGTGTACAACCAGACCATCACCAAGACAGATGAGTGTTTCCCACGCACCAAACGAAGGAAAGGTAAGACGTTACCTAGATAAACACAGGATGACAAATGTTCTCTACTTCGTTCTATTAATGAGTGGAAGGTAACCACTAGGCAAGGTTCCCTCAAGTGTTCTCTACCACCTAACCTTTAGAGCTCTTTTATCACATTTTTTTTATTTGGTTTTTAATCAAGCTGCCGGGAGGCGCATGAACGTCAAGAGTTCAAAGCGCCGTTTTTTCTGCATTTTACAATACAGAGACCTTCTCCTAATTATAGTACAGCTTCTAAGATAATAATATGTGGTCTTTTTCTCAATTAAATGAGGATAATATTTCATGCCTAGGCTGGGATTGATCCCGTGCCTTTCTCTTTACCTGGCAAGCACTAATAACTACGCCCCCCACCAAGACAAGACTTGATAAACCTCAATAAATTTTATAAGAGTATGAATAGGACTCCATGGTGCTAACTACTACGTCATGGAAGTTATACTTACACACAAAGAGCCCACTCCGAGGCCAAGGTGTAGGGTAATCTTCTGCGAATCATTGAAGTTGGGGGAAATAATGAAATGCTGTGTCACTTATAACTTCAATTCTTATTCTTTGATTGCAGGAAGCTCAGGGCATGCTACGACACAGGCCACAAGCGTCTAATGTAGCAGTTGTTCCATTGCTACGAAATAAAAACGGCGGTGAAACACTCATCTTTAAAAAAAAAAAATATTAAAAAAAAAACAATACAAAAATAAGTGATAAAGTATTAGGATTAGGAGAGGGATAGGGGTGCCTTTCACAAACACACAATTACACTCACATTCATACTTGCATCCCGTGTCCGCCCGCGCGCGAATGCCCCAACATCTGCACCCAATTCAAGGAGGTGTTGAAAAGGAATGTCTTGGAGGAAATTAGGAGGAAAATAACCCTTCGCTGACCGCTTCTGTCAGGGATGCTTTGAAAGAGTGAAAGGAAAGTGAGTTTAGGATGGGATAAGGTACCGAGTTCCAGAGATTTATGGATGTGATGAGGAAGGCACCATTCAGACCGAACCTGCACCCAGCAGGACCTGCTCAGTGCAATTGAGAGAGTAGTTCAAGTCTCACGCTTCTAGGAGCGACAGATATAAATGGTGACATTGTACTGGACACGGAAAAGTTAAGTAAAGTCAGTCTCTTCCAGGCAGCCCTATTGTGTACCTCATGTCTTGATAAAATTTTCTCACTCGAGTCTTAATTCATACAATCTTTCCCCCTTTGCGTCGGCCTCCCTCGTCCTTTTCTCTCCCTCACTTCCATTCTCTCAGCCCTTTTCGTAAGGCCAACAATTACCCAACCAAAAATATTGTTACGGAGTCTACTGATGTAACCAGTCAGCTCCCATGGCGTAGTGGTCACTGCGCTCGCCTTGCACGCGGGAGACCCGGGTTCGATTCCCGGCGGGGTCAAGAAATTTGTATCATCCAAATGATTGATTCCGTGACTGGCTGTTGCGGGGCCCACTCAGCCTCGTGAGGAAAATGAGTAGCTATGACATATAAATGCGCATAGCGACCGGTGCCAGCATGGTAGGTAAACATTGGATTTTAGGATTATTGAGATATTGGAAAAATCCTACAATGCTGCAGTGAGCACCCAAGTTGTGACATAATAACACAAAGAAACTGCATTTACATTTACATTTTTTTACTGATGTAACCATAACCAGAACTAATTCACCCCTTATCTCTTCCAGAGAAAGACACATCGTCCAAATCACGAACCAAGAAAAACTCCGAAACGTCCAAAAATAAATCTTCCACCAAGCAAGACTCGGTTGATGGTGGTTCTACAAGTGACTCAGAGTCCGGAGTTCGCACTCGAACCCGGGTGACGAAGAAAACAGTGAACAAGGTGGAAGATTTGCCGGTCATAGGACAATCGGATTCGGACGAGGGCGGCAACAACAAAGTAACCGCCAAAACCATCGGGTAAGAATTTCCGCCAAGGGCTTTAATGTACCTGTATAGGGCCGTTTAGACGCTCAGTCCCGGACTGCAGTCAAGTTTGATGAAAGTTTAAGCGTGTAAACACTAGTTTGATGGTTTGCGCAAACGTTTGTGCAAACCATCTTCAAAAGTTTGAATCTTCAAAAGTTTGATGAAAGTTTAAGCGTGTAAACACTAGTTTGATGGTTTGCACAAACGTTTGCGCAAACCAAAAAAATCTTCAGTGTTGATTGTTGAATTTTGAAGCATGTGTATCTGTGCTTACTTATGTAAGTCAACAATAATTTCACCATTGAGTTTTAGACCTGTTAAGTCAGATGTCTTTTTTATAATTGATTGTTCTTGTTAGGTATCAAAGGTGGATTAATTGGATTTTTTGTGTTTTGTATACAAAAAGCTCACTTTAAAGCTTAGGTGTAGGAGCAAATGGCCCTAAAACATGGTTTAAGCTTCTACAAATCTTGTGTTTTTTGGTTTATTGAATCTTATCATTTCCTTGTTCCAGCGATTTGCTGGACACATTGAGAACATTTACCGGAAAATTGATAACGAGTTGGATGATATGCTCTCCATTGCCACCATCAAAGAGGCCAAGCCTCGCCGAGTGAGGAAGAAGAAGGAAGAGGCACCACATCCAGATGGTAAGATGTTTGTTTAAGTATGTGCTGATATTTAACAGTGAGTAGACCACTGAATCCTTAACCAGCATAAGTAGTTAAAAGAGGGCTTAAAAATTTACACGGCTTCAAAAGATCAAGCCTGATTTCTTACGTTTGACAATCACATCCCCAGCTTTAGCTAAGCCATTAAAACCACAACAAAATCCAAGATAACAATGAAATACCTGAAGTAATTATTTGTCTAAAACTAATTCCCCTCCACAGCTATTCCTGAAGAAAATGAGGAGGGTGATGAAGGCAACACTGTAGCACCTCCCAAAAACCAAGAAATGGGCACATTCATCATCCCATCTGACAACACTGCAAGTGAGCCAGGAATGCCGGGACCATCCGGTGATATTGCTCAGGACACCACAGTGTCTAGTACCACATCTCGGCCGCGACGTGCTGCAGTAGACGCAGCTGCGGAAAAGATCAAGGCCATGATGGAAATGACCGGGAATAAGAAGCTGAGACGGCCATCAGATTTCAATCAGAACGATCATTGTAATTACAATGTGTACAACCAGACCATCACCAAGACAGATGAGTGTTTCCCACGCACCAAACGAAGGAAAGGTAAGACGTTACCTAGATAGCTAGATAAACACGGAATGACAAATGTTCTCCACTTCGTTCTATTAATAAACTATTGAGTGGAAGGTAACCACTAGGCAAGGTTCCCTCTAGAAGTGTTCTCTACCACCTAACCTTTAGAGCTCTATTATCAAATTTTTATTTATTTGGTTTTTAATCAAGCTGGCGGGAGGCGCATGAACGTCAAGAGTTCAAAGCGCCGTTTTTTCTGCATTTTACAATACAGAGACCTTTTCCTGAGCTAATTATAGTAAAGTGTCTAAGAAAATGTGAGGGAAAAACTCCTGGTGGCACCCGGAGGTTTTTAGCGGGTTGAGCGGCCAGGAATGGTGCCACATCTCAATAATCCTAAAATCCAATGTTTACCTACCATGCTGGCACCGGTCGCTATGCGCATTTATATGTCATAACTACAATTTTCCTCACGAGGCTGAGTGGGCCCCGCAACAGCCAGTCACGGAATCAATCATTTGCATGATACAAATTTCTTGATTCTCAATAATCCTAACAACCAATGTTTACCTACCATGCTGGCACCGGTCGCTATGCGCATTTACATGTCATAGCTACTATTTCCTCACGAGGCTGAGTGGGCCCCGCAACAGCCAGTCACGGTATCAATCATTTGCATGATACAAATTTCTTGACCCTTTCCTCACGAGGCTGAGTGGGCCATTGTTCATACAACATTTGGACTGGCACCGGTCGCTATGCGCATTTACATGTCATAGCTACTCATTTTCCTCACGAGGCTGAGTGGGCCCCACGCAATAGCCAGTCACGGAATTAATCCTTTGCAGATACAAATTTCTTGACCCCGCCGGGAATCGAACCCGGGTCTCCCGCGTGCAAGGCGAGTGCAGTGACCACTACGCCAACTTGACCCCGCCGGGAATCGAACCCGGGTCTCCCGCGTGCAAGGCGAGTGCAGTGACCACTACGCCATGGGAGCTGACCGAAGATGAAAAGGTGAGATTAGAATAGACCAAATCAATAGCATTTATAGACAGTATGAGCATTGTTTGTGATGAAACAGAGAGCTCCTTGCAACTTTTGTGGGTATTACAGCACTACTAAGACAACTAAGAGCCTCATTAACTATGACTTTCCATTTATTATGAACCATGATTCATCATTCTTCTCCCCTCCAGAAACTTATTGGACCTGCGTAAGTTTCCTTCAATTCAGTTCAGTAGTACTTCATTTATTATACACCTCTTTCAAAAACTGAACCCCACAAAGCGCTGAAATCCCGTTGTAGCAATGTAGCTTATTATGATTTTTTTTTTCTTTTTTTTTACACTGGTAATGCTACTACTGGTCACTACTCGGTTAAAGTAGCTATTCAATTGTCCTCACGAGGCTGAGTGCACCCCAAATCGAATATCAAACATGTAAGACTTGTATGATTCCTACTCGCCCATCTTTGATCTCCTACTTCTTGTCTACCTGCGAACATGAGACCTTGTTTATCCTGCGGGAGTAGAGGGACTTTTCAGTCTCAGTCTGGCACGAGAAGCACGGTATTCTAGTATATTTTTTGTTGTTTTCAGACTAAAGCACCGGCAGACCTATTCAAAGTACCCCTAGCAGTGAAGAACACCAAGGATTTGAAAAAACCAGTCGTCAAGAAACCTACTGATAAAGCCAAGGACCCCCCAGCTGTAGATCCTAAACAAGCTGCTATCGATGAACGGAAAAGGTACCTACACAGCTACACACCTACACTATACTCGTGTGGTCTGTGTCATATCATTTTTATAAAAGAGGTTTGACAGAGGGAACTGTAACTACTAGGGTCTTATCGTCCCAAAATCGAAGAGAGAAGGAGGATAGATTGATAGAAGAAAGCCAACCGTTCCGAGAACGCACATTATCCTCTCAGGATAAAATCTGCCCCGGGCGGGAATCGAAACCGCGGCCTAGCGCTTACAAGACAGACGCGCTATCAATCAAGCTAACTAGGCTGGGTATTTATTTTTTCTATTCAACTTTCTACTCTATTCTTAATTACAGACTGCGTGAAGAACGGGCGCAGAAGGCCGCCGCGGCGCGCGACCAGGCGGATCGAGAGAAGCGCGAACACGCGCTAAAGTTGGAGCGCGAGCGCGAGGAGAAGCTCAAACTGAAGCGGACGAGGGACGAGAAGTTAAAGGAAGAGGTGGAGAAGAAGCGGCAGGCGGCTTTGGCTAAGATAGAACAGCAGAAGAGAGAACAAGAGGCGGCACGGGCCGCACGACTACAGGAGATTATAGAGGAGGAGAACCGCAAGGAGGCGCAGAGGTAGGACTCTGATTTTTATTTATTTTATTATTATTATTTCATTTTAGAAATTGTGATCTAGCTTTGTGTATCGAAACATAGCGATGAAATGCACATAAAACTCTTTTGGAGATTTTTTTTCATACTTTACAGAACACATAGAGAGAAAATTTTTGGACTTGTCTTCTGAGAAAACTTTCAGAAATCGAACTCCAAACCCTGGATTGCAATCCGGTTGCTTAGTTCCGATAGTTTTTCTGGGTTTTGTGGTTTTTTTTTATGGGGAGGTCTTTTGCTGAAAAATACTGTTTCAGACTCAACGGACCCCAAAACCAAGTACTAGGTTCCACGGTTTTCCCAATTTTGAAATTGAAAAATTGGATCGATTCCAATACTTACGATTAAGGCGGAAATCAAAGAACACGAACCAACTGAACTATTTTACTTTAATAGTAAGTAAGTCAAATTTGCCATTTCGTTCCCTCAGGAAAAAGGAGCAGGAGATGCAGGAACGGAAGGCACAGCAGGCCAAACTAGCCGAGAAGCTAAAGGCCCAGACAGCCAAACTACCGGGTGTGAAGAAAGATCAGGTCGCCCCTGTCGGACCCCAAAACCAAGTACTAGGTTCCACGGTTTTCCCAATTTTGAAATTGAAAAATTGGATCGATTCCAATACTTACGATTAAGGCAGAAATCAAAGAATAGGAACCAACTGAACTATTTTACTTCGATAGTAAGTAAGTCAAATTTGCCATTTCGTTCCCTCAGGAAAAAGGAGCAGGAGATGCAGGAACGGAAGGCACAGCAGGCCAAACTAGCCGAGAAGCTAAAGGCCCAGACAGCCAAACTACCGGGTGTGAAGAAAGATCAGGTCGCCCCTGTAGAGCAGAACTATTCGATTAGCGAGGACCCTATACCTTCTGATGAGGACGAGGAGAACAATACGAAACGACCCATCCCCTCCTGGGCTAGACGTAAGTACTTGATAGAGGGAACTGTGGGAGAGGTCTTATCGTCCTAAAATCGAAGAGAAAAGGGAGACAGGATAGGAGAAAACCAGTTTTTTTTTTTTTCGAAAAAGAACCTTATCTCTTTAGGATAGATTTCGACCCGGGCGGGAATCGAATTAGCGACCTAGTCGATAGGTACTAGGTAGAAACTAGACCCGCTAGCCGTTCCAAGAATGAACCTTCTTTGTTCCATCTTAATATAAAGAGGGAACTGTAATAGAGGTCTTATCGTCCTCAAATCGAAGAGAGAAAGACAGGATAGGAGAAGCCCGCTTTTCCGAGAACGAACCGTACCTGTTCCGTATAAAGATCACCCCAGGCGGGAATCGAGCCCGCTACCTAGCAAGCGCTACCAAGTAGGCTTACCAGACGTCCGCTTTTCGGCGGACATGTCCTTCTTTTTAAAATGTTGAGCAATGCCTTCATGTTTGAGAGTTTTCAGGATTTGAGATCTGCCGAGGATGGTTATCGAGTTTGGTGTCAGAGGTAATCCATTTGAGCCACACATCTCATCCTTGTGTTGTAGGGCAAAGAACATCATGGCACCAATACATGGTTTCTTCGAATATGTGAATTGCTTGTCAGAAGCTGACAGAACCAGTTCTTGAAACAGAGCTTCATACTTTTCATAGAGTTTTGCCATGGTCAGACTTTGTGTTGGATCTGCAAGGGAATACTTAATGAATGAATTTGCCATGCACATCACATAATGACGTAAGTGACATTTTTTTTCAAATTTGAGTTTTTGAATGCACTATACGTAAAAAAAACATGCTCTATCTTGTCACAAAGTGATGAGAGTGAGTTATTATTCCTTTCAGAGATATTGAAATATTTATTATTGGTGTATGTGATTATGATTATAATGTATTTTTGAACAAATGAAACAGACGTCTGCTCACCTACGCCAGTTTGTGATGTGCCTAGAGTATTTTTCTAGTTTATTATTGAGTTACCAAACTTTTAAAATGTGTTCTGCTTTAATACTTAATAATAAAAAAAATATTAATCTAGTCATAAACCAGTTTTTTCATCCCCTGTAAAATTTGATAAAATTCACTTACGTCATTATGTGACGTGCATGGCAAATTAGTTAGGTAGGTACCTACCATCTCTAACATTAAAATTAGTAATAAAAAAAAATGTTAGGTAGGTCCCCACCATCTCTAAAATTAAAATTAGTAAAAAAAAAAAAAAAAAAAAAACAAACAAACAAACAAACAAACAATAAACAAGTAGGTCTTATAGGAGTTATCAGAGACCAATCTCAAATCCTTTTTGAGATAAAATATGAATTTAGTCAAGATTGTCACTATCTAGCACTAGCAGAATTTTTATTTTTACTGTCTATTTTTCATTATTTTTTAAAGAGGTTTGACAGAGGGAACTGCAACTGCTAAGGTCTTATCATCCCAAAACCGAAGAGAGAAGGAAGGATAGGAGAAAGCCAGCTGTTCCAAGAATGAACATTATCCTCTCAGGAGAAAATTCATCCTGGGTGGGAATCAAACCCACAGCCTTCCACTTACAAGACAGACATACTACCAACCAAGCTAAGTAGGCTTATGGTTAATATCTGAATTGGTGACTAGCTGGGCAATAGCATGTGGCTGGCTTGCTCTGGCTGTACTATGCAAGTAGGTGGGTGGATTATTGCAAATTGGAGAGTAAAACCCTTGCCATCAAAGACCTTAGCACTTATACAATAGCTAAACCTCTGTCAGCCAGTCTAGTTAGCTTGGAGTTTAGTGCACCTGCCTTGTAAGCGCTCGGTCACGGGTTTGATTCTTCCCTGGGGCAGATTTTATCCTTAACGGATAAGGTTCATTCTTAGAAAGACTGGCTTTCTCCTATCCTGTTTGGTGCCTACTTGGAACAAATTCATAACGTAGGTACTAAGGATTGAATTATCATTGATCTGTACTTACTAGTAGCTAGTAGGCTTTTTAGTAGGTAAGTGGGCACCGCTTCACTAATCCAAAATCCATTTCTTAATCAAAGATCAAAGGCTTATCATTAACACAACCCACCACAAGACCACAACCCAAAATCATTAAATCACTAATCTGAAATTGAAATATTTTAAATTTTCCCGCGGCACATCTCATCCCAAAACCGAAGAGAGAAGGAAGGATAGGAGAAAGCCAGCTGTTCCAAGAATGAACATTATCCTCTCAGGAGAAAATTCATCCCGGGTGGGAATCAAACCCACAGCCTTCCACTTACAAGACAGACATACTACCAACCAAGCTAATAGGCTTATGGTTAATATCTGAATTGGTGACTAGCTGGGCAATAGCATGCGGCTGGCTTGCTCTGGCTGTACTATGCAAGTAGATGGGTGGATTATTGCAAATCGGAGAGTAAAACCCTTGTCATAAAAGACCTTAGCAGATATACAATAGCTAAACCTCTGTCCGCCAGTCTAGTTAGCTTGGAGTTTAGTGCGTCTGCCTTGTGAGCGCTAGGTCACGGGTTTGATTCTTCCCTGGGGCAGATTTTATCCCTAACGGATAAGGTTCATTCTTAGAATGACTGACTTTCTCCTATCCTGTCTGGTGCCTACTTGGAACAAATTCATAACGTAGGTACTAAGGATTGAATTATGTACTGTACTTACTAGTGGGCTTTTTAGTAGGTAAGTGGGCACCGCTTCACTAATCCAAAATCCATTTCTTAATCAAAGATTAAAGGCTTATCATTAACACATAACACAACTCACAACACAGAATCACTAATTTGAAATTGAAATATTTTAAATTTTCCCGCGGCACATTAACACTTCCCCTCGAAAAGAACCGTTTACAAAAACTCTCATTTCGTACGGCGAATCTCATGTGACAAAAATCCCGCCGTGTTTTGTCGTCTTGTTTGAAAAACAACGAGCACAAAAAAAATTCAAACTTCGAAAACTTCGGTTGAAAAATAAAAATGGGAAAAGGAGAAAGGAGGCAAGAATTTTATTTTTATTTCGCCTTTTTTTCTGAAAGTTTGAATTGAAAAGTGTATTTTGTTAAAATAAAATGAAAGCTGAAAGTTTCGTCTTATATGCTAACTAATTACTTTTCTTTTATTCATACCCCATCTATTACTTTTGAGCGTTCACGTTTGAGATCCTTTGTTTTCTTTCTACAGAAGGTAAGTTGAAGCTTTATCCCAGAGCCAATAAGTAATTAGTAGTTCAGTGAACTGTAGACCTCATCAGAATGAGTAAAAGGGGTAAAAGACACCCAGAGGATCCCCAAGAAGTCCTACAGGACACCTGCACTTCAGTGCTTTCTTACTGCAAGTCCTTGTTCTAACTGCATATTTGGTGTTAGCTCCCCTACAACCAGTTAACTATAGGGCAAGATTGGCCAAAGGTTCCACTGGAAAATGTCCATGGTATCACAGGGCCTTGATTCTAGCACTATGGACAGACAATGTGAAATCAATTCCGGTTGGGTGGAAGAGCTTATTAAGAGAGAATCCTACCAATAAAGCCTTGTCAAAAACCTCTCACTTTGTTCAATCAAGGTAGACCCTGGTACTTGTGCAGAAGTCACATCTGTGGAATATTGCCACCAAAGGAGCTGGCACAAATGAGCAGTGACCAGTGTTATTATAGGGTTAGGTTAAACGCAAGAAGGAGTTTTCACAATTAGAGCAGTGATTAGTGTTATTATTGGGTTTGGTTAAATACAAAAAAGAGCTTTTCTTTTCCACAGACGTGACGTGACTTCTGCATAGTTAACTAGACCCCTAATACCAAAAGTGTTGTGGCTGCCCACCTGTTTCGTTTCTAATTTGGTTAGGAAACTAGATCTCATCATATTTGTTATAGATCCTGCTTAGATGAAGGGACTACCTATCCTACCCAAACAGTCTAAATAAAGTATTAAGGATGTAAAACACAATTTAGTTTAGTGTAGTTTAACATCACCTAATTATATACATTTTATGTTCTAATTTCAGTATTAGCAATCAAGCCATTACCAAAATGGCAGAATCCACAGATGTTAGAGAGGGTGCAAGGGTCATAACATGTTTGCAATCTATGATCAAGCTCTCAAGCCAGATTGAAAAAGTTGAAGCCCACAAAAAGGTGAGTCTCCTAAGGGTGTGATTTTTTCATATCACTGTGATATTTAATAATTTTTGATATTTTCTCTATTATTGACCTTGTACATGTTGATTGTTGAATTTTGAAGCATGTGTATTGTGTATCTGTGCTTATGTAGAAGTCGACAATAATTTCACCATTGAGTTTTAGACCTGTTAAGTCAGATGTCTTTTTTATAATTGATTGTTCTTGTTAGGTATCAAAGGTGGATTAATTGGATTTTTTGTGTTTTGTATACAAAAAGCTCACTTTAAAGCTTAGGTGTAGGAGCAAATGGCCCTAAAACATGGTTTAAGCTTCTACAAATCTTGTGTTTTTTGGTTTATTGAATCTTATCATTTCCTTGTTCCAGCGATTTGCTGGACACATTGAGAACATTTACCGGAAAATTGATAACGAGTTGGATGATATGCTCTCTGTTGCCACCATCAAAGAGGCCAAGCCTCGCCGAGTGAGGAAGAAGAAGGAAGAGGCACCACATCCAGATGGTAAGATGTTTGTTTGTTTAAGCCCGTTCAAAATAGAATGGTATTTATAAACAAGTCCGATAAGGGGTAAGACCGGTTTTACCTAAGATGATGCTAAGTACTGATCTGTTTGGAGAGGAGAATGTACGAGTGCGGCCCCGCACTTCCAGTGCCGTATGGAACCGTACTGTGTATGAGTAAGCCTAAGCCACTGTGTATGAGAGTGAGTTAAGCCGCGGAACACGTGTAAGCTAAGCCGTGGAATGTATGAGTTAGCTAAGCCGCACAATACGTGTGAGCTAAGCCACCAGTTTTATGAGTAAGCCACAAAATGTGTAAGCTTAGTTTCGGATTGTATGAATTAGCTAAGAAGCTACGGATTATATGAATTAGCTAAGCCACAGAAAGAAAAAAAATGTATGGGTAAGCTAAGCTGTGTATTGTATGAGTAAGCTGTAGATAATGAGTATGTCTGTGTGTAAGCTAAATCGCAGATTGTAAGAATTAGCTAAGACAGAAAGATAAAAATGTACGAGTTAGCTTGTTGGCTAAGCCACAGAATGCTAAGTCAAAGAGTGTATGAATTCTAATCCGCAGAATACGTGTAAGCTAAGCCGCACTGTCTTTGAGTAAGTCAAGCCACCAATTATACGAGTGAGGCAAAGAGTGTATGAGTAAGCTAATCCACAGAATGTTTGAGTAAGCTGCAAAGAACTTGTAAGCTAAGCCACAGAATGTACGAGTATGTCAAGCCACGAATCATACGAGTGAGCCGAAGCTAAGCCACAGAGTTTGAGTAAAGTAAGCCACAGAGTGTGTGTAAGCTAAGCCATAGTGTGTATAATAATTAATTATGATTATGTTGGGCTTGAAACCCTTCTTGTAGTGCCTTCTCCGTTTATGTTAGTCGTATTTTATTTTCAGATATTTTTCTACATAGAGATATTCTTGGTTCTACTTTTTAAAATTTTCTCGAACATGACTGGGCCATTTATTTAGTGATGTTTAGAAAACACAACTTTGCTGTGCACCAATAAAAGTGCTTCACTTTTTTTTTCAAACGATTTTGAAAGTGCCTTTTTCAAAACCAAGGTTACAAAGTGTCGAAAATCTTGGATACTAAAATACGACTGTTGTTATTCTGTTGTACATATTAGAATCAGTTTTATTCGTTTAAAGCCCTCTATTTTAACAAGAGTGCCTCATTCTCACGGTACTTTTTAATTTTTATTACGTTAATTATAGGGAACTTATACTATGTAATAATTAAACAAAAAGTTTTAGAATCAGTCCAAATTTTCAAAACTGGAAAATGGATGGAAATGTCCGTTTTAGGGCCTTTGGAGTAAAGGAAAGGTGATTTTTTAGCCCACGGTCTGTACGTATATTCAAATACGTACGTATCTTCACGTAATATACAGAATGTGTCTCAGTTTGTCGTAGAGCGATGAAATTTTCCATGCTTGCATAGTATGTTCCGAGAACAGGACTATAAGCAAATGTAGTATGTTCTAAGGACACGATTGTAAGCAAATACCCTGTTTTTATGCATATCAGCCATTATGTCTTTTAGAAAAGACCCCTACACACAATTTGGCTTCAGTCCGTTCCTTGGATTCATAGCTTCTCACAATGGATTATGAACTTGCCAAAAATCCAGCAGAGCTACAGAATGAATTACGTTCACTACAGATTTCCCTACATACAATGATTTTTAGATAAACTTCAATCCATTGACGGCATTTTTTTTTTATATAAGTTTCCATTTATATTTGATCGACAAGAAACTCAGAACATACATTTTTCATATAAATGGTATACCCATCCGTATAAGCAGAGCTTGTGCCACGGATGGGGAAGCTTGTGCATTGATACTTTTGAATTCGTCTCGGATTAGCCTCCATCTCAAATGCTTTTGGACTTTTTGATTCATCGTGTGGAGGCCCCTTATATCTCATGAACTGTTTTATTATTCAATTATTGTTAGTTTTATTTTATTTTTTTATTTTTTATTACCTTTATCGAGTAACATGTTTTGTACAAACGTCTAGTATATTTTTTATTTATCATTTGTCCAAATATATTTTCACCTACTTTTAAACATGTAATGGCCTATCTTGTTTTCTTTGTTGCATTTATTTACTAGAAAGTTGGGAATTTTTTATTGTGTTAAGCATACTTAAATGCTCGGCGCAATTATCGTTCCCCAATTATTACACCTAGATTTTTTTTACTTGGACTCGAACCACCAACCTCCAGATCCAAAGTTAACCACTGCATCACTGAGGATTTTATATAATAGTAAGGTTTATCAGGGATCAGGGTAGTAGTAAAGATTTATTTCTTGGTTATGTCTTACTCTCCTCACATCCCACTTCCTTGCTCCTCACATGTCACTTCCTTGCTGACGTCCTTCTCAAATCCTTCCTTGCTCCTCACATCCCACTTCCTTGCAGTCCTTCTCAAATCCTTCTTTTACACTCTCCACACTATCGCTTCGAAACACCAGGTTGGCATCGTGTATAACCGTGACTTCATTAGAGAACGAAACCGTCTTGTAGATATTTCGACTGCTCACTACTCGCTCTGCATAGTTCACCGAGCTCTCTTCTACTTCCTCATATTTGGTTTTGTCCTGAAGGTCTCTCATTTTCTCCTGGAGGTCTCGAAGGGTAGGGTCCATTGTTTCCCCGCTGCGTGAGATACCATCGTCGCTTTTGTACGGATAGGCGATGACGATTATCTCCTTGCTGAATGTTACCTTGCGTAGGTGTGGCTCCCGCAGCTCTCGGTTGCGTTGTATAGACTCCACCTGGTCGGAATAGAATAGAATATACCTTGTTTATCCTGCCAGAATGAGAAGAGCCAGAAAAAAGAACTGCTCCGTTTACTGTCGGTCGCTCACACTCAGACTGTCTCAAAGAGCTAGGTCTGTCAGCGTACAGAAAAAGCCCACTCCGAGGCTTAAGTTCTGGGTCAAACAGCCCCAAAGGTTGAGTTGAGATCGTAGGTCTGTCAGACCGCCGGGACGTGTGTGGCTTCCGTGCTACGTCTTTCAGACTCGTCCTAAGACAGATCACCTGTAAGACGACTTGTACCATCAATTTGAACCAATATAGCCCGCAAGAAGAACCCCTGTTTTTGAATCCGGATGGCACGGAAATTTTGTACCCTACTGACCGGGCTAATTTGGAGATCACTGGAGGACATAAGCTCCGCGTCTATTGTGGATCGAGGTAAGCGTACCCAGCTCCGTCTATTTTGGACTGATATAGGTATAGATATTAACTTTTTACTTTTTTTAAGAGGTTTTATACAGGAAACTATAACTGCTAAGGTCTTATCGTCCCGAAAGCGAAGAGAGAAGGAAGCCAGGATAGGAAAAAGCCAGCCGTTCCGAGAACGAACTCTATCCGTTCAAGATAAAATTCACCCATGGCGGGAATTGAACTCGCGACCTAGTGCTTACTAGGAAGACGCACTACCAACTAAGCTTCCCAGGCTGGCATATTATTTTTAATTTTTCCAAATGACAAGATTTGAAATAATTTCAAAATGTTGACTTTTATTTCACAGGAATTTCAAAATAGTCAACGCTCACACTGAAGATTCCCTCCTGGTTCAATGTATCAGTGGTAACGCGTTCAAGATTCTCGACTCCACTCAGCAATATCGACAGGTCTTCAGCTATTTTCCCTCTGACAATTTCCCTTCCGGCAATTTTCCCTCTGGCCATTTCCCCTCCGGTGACGAACAGGCCGCCTCATTCCCGTTTGGCGGCTCGGAACACGCGCTGGGCGGCAAAACCGCCGGTGTTCAGGCGCGGACGTTCGCGTGTCGCTCCGTGGTGAGGGCGGACATCAGGCCCGGCAAACCGTGCGGGTTGAACCGGGTGGACAATCATCATCGGGAGTACAGCATCGGATTTTCGGTGAGTATGCGGGTCTATGCGAGCCCGCAGGTTTCTGGGGTCCAAGCAGTGGCGTAGCGTCCATGTAGGGCGTGTATGGCGGCCATACACTCAAAATTTACTCAAATACCCTTAAATATTGACTTTAACCGTCCAAGGGGTTTAAATAGTCCTTCTGGGGCATCCAAAGGGTTTTAAATCCGCAATCCCCATCCGTGGCACAAGCTTCCCCATCCGTGGCACAAGCTTCCCCATCCGTGGCACAAGCTTCCCCATCCGTGGCGGTCCCGGGACTGACAAACTGGATGAGATCACAGTGAACTATGCCAGCCAAATGGTCAACCGGAATATATTCAAAACAGTCTCCTTCTCTAACGAAGTCACGGTTATACATGACGGTAACCTTGTGTTTAGTACGGATGATGGACAATATGGACTTAGCACGGATGATGGAGTGGCCCGCAAGAACACGCACTCAGCGAGTAGAGTGGATAAACTCCTCACCAAGCTGAAGCGAGTAGTGCAGAAGTTAGAAGACAAGTCGGGTGCACATGCAACACGCGACGTGCTGGGGGATGCAGAGCAAGACAGACCGTGCACGCAAGTCCAAGTTGTCAAAGTTGAGAACGTGACGGACCAGAAGCAAGTCGCTTTCTCCGATCAGGTATAAGCAGGCCATCGCTCGTATTTTAGTCCCATGTCACACGCCACTTGACTAGATCTTTTGTGGCTTCCCCTTTCGTCACCCAAAAGGGAAACCATCAGAAACAAGTCGCCTTCAGTGACCAAGTGGAGGCCATAGACCGAATGGGTGAACCTGCCATCAGCGATCCGAACTTCAAACGAAAAGTGACGTTCAGTAATGAAATCATCGTGATTGCCTACAGCCACGATGAGAAACCTGAGGAAGAGGATGTAGAAGCGAAAACCGACAAAGTGAAGCTGAAATATGGCAAAGTGTTTGGTCCCGGGACTGACAAACTGGATGAGATCACAGTGAACTATGCCAGCCAAATGGTCAACCGGAATATATTCAAAACAGTCTCCTTCTCCAACGAAGTCACGGTTATACATGACGGTAACCTTGTGTTTAGTACGGATGATGGACATTATGGACTTAGCACGGATGATGGAGTGGCCCGCAAGAACACGCACTCTGCGAGTAGAGTGGATAAACTATGAAGGCGACTTGTTTCTGATGGTGGGGACTGTGGATGACTTCCACTAGGTCGCTGTAGGTGACGTGCTTGTTGGTTTCGGCATCGCCGAGGGCTTTGTTACTGTGTTGACTCGCGCGTGGAATTTCTATCTCGTCTCGTATATGAATAGGAATGTCTTTCGCCTTGGCTCGCACATCTTTAGGAATATCATTTGTTAGATCTTCATTCTCTTTGGAATCAATCCCAGACACAATACTTCCCATTTAGGTGCTGGGTCAACACGAGAACACCAGAAAGTAACCTCTGTCAAACCTTGATTATGCGAGCAAACCAGAAGCAAGTCGCTTTCTCCGATCAGGTATAAGCAGGCCATCGCTCGTATTTTAGTCCCATGTCACACGCCACTTGACTAGATGTTTTTTCTTATGTTCTCCACAGTTTCCTGTTTCCTATCATCATCTATCAGTAAACCTTCTTGATTGACTTCACCTGTTTTCGAACTTCCCTCACCTTCCCAGTCACTTTGGTTTTTACTTTCGCTCATTCTTGGTCCTCAGAAGACAACAAAACTCATTATAGCTAGATTCCAGATTCTTATTTCAGCTGTAAGCACTTTTCTTATGTGTTTCTATCGGGGTCCAGATTTACTATCGCTTATTTTCCAAGTTTTCAGCACTTTTCTTGTGTTTTTTTCGCGGAAAAATCTCAGTTGTAAACAATTTTCTTATGTTTTTCGAGGGAAACTTTTACGTAAAAGGATCACGAACAAAAGAAATATGAACGTCAATTTTTTTAAAAAAAGTAGCAAACTCTGATTAAAAGTCGCCTGTGGATGATCAATTTTGAGATGGGTTATGTGTCTGGTGTGAAATTTGGTGAGGACTATCTCGTCTACAGCCGCTGTATTTTGGTATTTCATGTGAAACTGGTTGGAAATTAGCCGTACAGCAAGATTTGGCTGGAAGACGGCTAATATGAGGAGGAGAAGGAAGGATTTTTTCCTTTTCCCATACAATCTTTGCAAGAAATACAGAGTTTCTTGTCTTAGACGTTTCCTTTCTTTTTTGTCTTACAATAAAATGAAATAAAGGAATTCATTTGTATTGTGTATCTACAATCTACATGATGCTTAATTATTTCGTCATTCTTAAAGTGCCTATAATATTATTATTTGTTATTGGTAAGTAGGTAATTAGGTATGTACCTACTTAGCTAGTCGGGCACTTCATCAAAACTATTAACATACTTGAAATAGTTACTAACTTACCACAATCTTTGCAAGAGATACAGAGTTTCTTGTCTTAGACGTTTCCTTTCTTTTTTGTCTTACAATAAAATGAAATAAAGGAATTCATTATTTGTATTGTGTATCTACAATCTACATGATGCTTAATTATTTCGTCCTTTTTAAAGTACCTATAATATTAGTTGTTATTGGTAAGTAGGTAATTAGGTATGTATACCTACTTAGCTAGTCGAGCACTTCATCAAAACTCTTAATATTCTTGAAATAGTTACTAACTTATTAAGCATCTCTAAATAGGTACTTCACAATAACTGAGAGTCGGCTAGTGATTGAAAACAAAAACCTCGGAATGCACTCAAGTCCTCCAATTTTGTCAATCAATCAAGTAGGCAGGTACAAACCTACCTCTACTTGACTGATAGGAACTTATAATGGAGCAGTTCAAGCAGTTGCAAATTGGTAAAATTTATTTAAAAAATGGTCGATTCCTACGTAATCACAATAACTGAGAGTCGGCTAGTGATTGAAAACAAAAACCTCGGAATGCACTCAAGTCCTCCAATTTTGTCAATCAATCAAGTAGGTACATACCTACCTCTACTTGACTGATAGGAACTTATAATGGAGCAGTTCAAGCAGTTGCAAATGGGTAAAAATTATTAAAAAATGGTCGATTCCTACGTAAAAAGTAGTGAAAAATCCAAATCTGACGTCAAAACTCCGAAAAAATAACTGTAAAAGGTCGAAAATTGAATTTTAATTTTCCGTTCTAATGAAAGAGTTCGAAGATGTGTGACGTCAGACTTCAGGCAGTTGCCTCGCTAGGTAGCGCCAGTATGCAAGCGAGCTTGCGGAGGAGCGGAAAGACATGCGCAGAAACGTATGCGCACAAACACATTAATGTGTTACCTGCGAGGGAGCTTTGCGAGGGACATTTGATGTGACGACATCGCCTACGGGGCCGTATGCCATGACGTCAAAGTTCACGATTTACCGGTATTCGTTAAATCGATTTATCTCGGGATCTAGAAGTCGTAGGATAAAAAGAAAAATTCCGTTGGTCCTCATTTTTGCTGCTCCCATGACTTTGAAACATAACCCAAGTAAGCGCAACTTTTATATTATCCAGCTGTGTCCACATATATAAATGGATGGGTGACTTAAACATTATATTGGGAATAAAGCAGACATGCGCAGAAACGTATGCGCACAAACACATTAATGTGTTACCTGCGAGGGAGCTTTGCTCGGGACATTTGATGTGACGTCATCGCCCTATGTAGGTACTGATTTTCTCTAATCTTTAACCATGATCGAATAAACTACGAGCTAAAAAATTCCCGGAGGGACGGGCCCAGCTTGTTATTACTTTTATCTACTACTTAGACATTCTAGAAATCTAGACAAAAGATAAATACAGAGATAGTTTTCGGCAGTAAAAGTAATTGACGTTAGATATATCAAAGATAATAAACTGAATATTAAACAAATTAGGTAGGTACATAGGTACTGATTTTCTCTGATCACGATCGAATAAACTACGAGCTAAAAAATTCCCGGAGGGACGGGCCCAGCTTGTTATTACTTTTATCTATCTACTAGACATTCTAGAAATCTAGACAAAAGATAAATACAGAGATAGTTTTCGGCAGTAAAAGTGATTGACGTTAAATAAACCTTACTATTATATAAAATCCTCAGTGATGCAGTGGTTAACTTTGGATCTGGAGGTTGGTGGTTCGAGTCCAAGTAAAAAAAAAAAATCTAGGTGTAATAATTGGGGAACGATAATTGCGCCGAGCATTTAAGTATGCTTAACACAATAAAAAATTCCCAACTTTCTAGTAAATAAATGCAACAAAGAAAACAAGATAGGCCATTACATGTTTAAAAGTAGGTGAAAATATATTTGGACAAATGATAAATAAAAAATATACTAGACGTTTGTACAAAACATGTTACTCGATAAAGGTAATAAAAAATAAAAAAATAAAATAAAACTAACAATAATTGAATAATAAAACAGTTCATGAGATATAAGGGGCCTCCACACGATGAATCAAAAAGTCCAAAAGCATTTGAGATGGAGGCTAATCCGAGACGAATTCAAAAGTATCAATGCACAAGCTTCCCCATCCGTGGCACAAGCTCTGCTTATACGGATGGGTATACCATTTATATGAAAAATGTATGTTCTGAGTTTCTTGTCGATCAAATATAAATGGAAACTTATATAAAAAAAAAATGCCGTCAATGGATTGAAGTTTATCTAAAAATCATTGTATGTAGGGAAATCTGTAGTGAACGTAATTCATTCTGTAGCTCTGCTGGATTTTTGGCAAGTTCATAATCCATTGTGAGAAGCTATGAATCCAAGGAACGGACTGAAGCCAAATTGTGTGTAGGGGTCTTTTCTAAAAGACATAATGGCTGATATGCATAAAAACAGGGTATTTGCTTACAATCGTGTCCTTAGAACATACTACATTTGCTTATAGTCCTGTTCTCGGAACATACTATGCAAGCATGGAAAATTTCATCGCTCTACGACAAACTGAGACACATTCTGTATATTACGTGAAGATACGTACGTATTTGAATATACGTACAGACCGTGGGCTAAAAAATCACCTTTCCTTTACTCCAAAGGCCCTAAAACGGACATTTCCATCCATTTTCCAGTTTTGAAAATTTGGACTGATTCTAAAACTTTTTGTTTAATTATTACATAGTATAAGTTCCCTATAATTAACGTAATAAAAATTAAAAAGTACCGTGAGAATGAGGCACTCTTGTTAAAATAGAGGGCTTTAAACGAATAAAACTGATTCTAATATGTACAACAGAATAACAACAGTCGTATTTTAGTATCCAAGATTTTCGACACTTTGTAACCTTGGTTTTGAAAAAGGCACTTTCAAAATCGTTTGAAAAAAAAAGTGAAGCACTTTTATTGGTGCACAGCAAAGTTGTGTTTTCTAAACATCACTAAATAAATGGCCCAGTCATGTTCGAGAAAATTTTAAAAAGTAGAACCAAGAATATCTCTATGTAGAAAAATATCTGAAAATAAAATACGACTAACATAAACGGAGAAGGCACTACAAGAAGGGTTTCAAGCCCAACATAATCATAATTAATTATTATACACACTATGGCTTAGCTTACACACACTCTGTGGCTTACTTTACTCAAACTCTGTGGCTTAGCTTCGGCTCACTCGTATGATAAACGGAGAAGGCACTACAAGAAGGGTTTCAAGCCCAACATAATCATAATTAATTATTATACACACTATGGCTTAGCTTACACACAATCTGTGGCTTACTTTACTCAAACTCTGTGGCTTAGCTTCGGCTCACTCGTATGATTCGTGGCTTGACATACTCGTACATTCTGTGGCTTAGCTTACAAGTTCTTTGCAGCTTACTCAAACATTCTGTGGATTAGCTTACTCATACACTCTTTGCCTCACTCGTATAATTGGTGGCTTGACTTACTCAAAGACAGTGCGGCTTAGCTTACACGTATTCTGCGGATTAGAATTCATACACTCTTTGACTTAGCATTCTGTGGCTTAGCCAACAAGCTAACTCGTACATTTTTATCTTTCTGTCTTAGCTAATTCTTACAATCTGCGATTTAGCTTACACACAGACATACTCATTATCTACAGCTTACTCATACAATACACAGCTTAGCTTACCCATACATTTTTTTTTTTCTTTCTGTGGCTTAGCTAATTCATATAATTCGTAGCTTCTTAGCTAATTCATACAATCCGAAACTAAGCTTACACATTTTGTGGCTTACTCATAAAACTGGTGGCTTAGCTCACACGTATTGTGCGGCTTAGCTAATTCATACATTCCACGGCTTAGCTTACACGTGTTCCGCGGCTTAACTCACTCTCATACCTACACAGTGCCTTAGGCTTACTCATACACAGTACGGTTCCATACGGCACTGGAAGTGCGGGGCCGCACTCGTACATTCTCCTCTCCAAACAGATCAGTGACGGAGGGATTGAAGTCGGCGGGGTTCTCGAAGAACTTGGGCAGTAGCTCAGCCGCGTAGATCTGATCAGCTAGGACTATGTTGCGATTCATTGCTGAAACGAGACATTTTTAATGATTTAATTTACAGAGGAACATGCATAGGTATACGAGTAGATAATATAAAAACAATGCAAATTTGCCAGTCTTGTTAGCTTAAAGCTTAGAGGATGGCGCACATGCCTTGGTAGTAGGGTTACCAGACAAATTTCAAAAGGAGGACATTTTGGCTAAAAAAGGCGGACATTTCAACCAAAAGGAGGACGCAGAAAATAATCAACACAAAAACCACCAGTATAATAAGTAACACGATTTTTTGGCAAAAAAAAAAAAAAACAAAAAACCCCCCGGATAAAAAAATAACCCCATTTTTTTTTTTTTTTTTTTTTTTAATCTATGTACAGTTTGTACAGAGTACCTACAGATCTATAACACCTATTTTTATACCTACTAAATGTACGTACATTGTACATCGACTGAATTTTACAAAAATTGCGTTTACGCTTTTTAAAATTGGAGACCTGACGTCCTCTTCTCATCGGAAAACGATACATTACGTTCCTAAAGAGATAAGGTTCTTTTTCGAAAAAAAAAACTGGTTTTCTCCTATCCTGTCTCCCTTCTCTCTTCGATTTTAGGACGATAAGACCTCTCCCCCAGTTCCCTCTATCAAGTACTTACGTCTAGCCCAGGACGGGATGGGTCCCCCATCCGTGGCACAAGCTCTGCTTATACGGATGGGTATACCATTTATATGAAAAATGTATGTTATGAGTTTTTTGTTCCCCATCCGTGGCACAAGCTCTGCTTATACGGATGGGTATACCATTTATATGAAAAATGTATGTTATGAGTTTTTTGTCAATCAAATATAAATGGAAACTTGTTAATAATCCTTCTTACACTGAGAGATCTTGTCTGTCTTACGGTCACGGAAAGTCCGGGGATAGAATGCTTTTCGTCTCCATCTGCAACGAAAAAATAAAATGTCATCTTTACCATCAAAAGGGACTTTTCAGTCCTATGCAGCCAGCCTGGTTAACTTGGTTGTTAGGGTATCTGCGTTGTAAGCGCTAGGCCGCGGGTTCGGTTCTCGCCCGGGGTGGATTTTATCCTGATGGGCTAATGTTCGGTCTCGGAACGGCTGGCTTTTTCCTATCCTGTCTTTCTTCTCTCTTCGATTTCGGGACGATAAGACTTTAGGAGTTTTTTTTTGTGTTTCACCGCCGTTTTTATTTCGTAGCGATGAAACAACTGTTTTTTTTTTTTTTTTTTAAGATGAGTGTTCCACCGCCGTTTTTATTTCGTAGCAATGGAACAACTGCTACATTAGACGCTTGTGGCCTGTGTCGTAGCATGCCCATCCCGTAGTATGCCTCTCATCAGATGGGCGAGAAGAGACACAATACTTCCCATTTAGGTGCTGGGTCAACACGAGAACACCAGAAAGTAACCTCTGTCAAACCTTGATTATGCGAGCAAGCACTATTATTATTCTTATTCCAGGTAGGCAAGGGGTTTCTGCCTCTCATCTCCGTGTGTTTCAACACTCACCTGAAATCTGTTCTCTGGTCCCAGTTCTAAAAGTTTCGCCATTCGATTCGGCGTGAAAAATCCCATGGGATCAACTATTCACATGCTTACTTGTTAATGGTTCACAAATCAAAGGGAAATTTGTTGACACCGGGGAGTATCGAACCCGCAACTTCTTAACTGTAAGTCAGAGAGTGCTAAAAGTAGCACCACTCACCTAGTGTGGAACATCACATGTCTAAGGTACCTCGCATTCGGTTCATTCAGGATAGAGAGCCCTATGGAACACTATTGAGTAAGTGGAGTTTTATATTTCTTTCAAAATGGCACTGATTCCGGTGGCGCGCACCATCTTGGATTTCCTATGGTTTAGTACATTGCAATCCAGGGTTTGGAGTTCGATTTCTGAAAGTTTTCTCAGAAGACAAGTCCAAAAATTTTCTCTCTATGTGTTCTGTAAAGTACATATGTACATATCCTAAGTCGTTCTGTTTGGTGGAACAGGTCGACTATTCACAAAACCTCTCCACCAAGTTCTATCATTAAATTTTTGTTGGTTTTCAATGAGACTGGGATTTTGATTTCTGTAGTGTGAAAAAAAAAATCTCCAAAAGAGTTTTATGTGCATTTCATCGCTATGTTTCGATACACAAGGCTAGATCACAATTTCTAAAATGAAATAATAACAATAAAAGAAATAAAAATCAGAGTCCTACCTCTGCGCCTCCTTGCGGTTCTCCTCCTCTATAATCTCCTGTAGTCGTGCGGCTCGTGCCGCCTCTTGTTCTCTCTTCTGCTGTTCTATCTTAGCCAAAGCCGCCTGCCGCTTCTTCTCCACCTCTTCCTTTAACTTCTCGTCCCTCGTCCGCTTCAGTTTGAGCTTCTCCTCGCGCTCGCGCTCCAACTTTAGCGCGTGTTCGCGCTTCTCTCGATCCGCCTGGTCGCGCGCCGCGGCGGCCTTCTGCGCCCGTTCTTCACGCAGTCTGTAATTAAGAATAGAGTAGAAAGTTGAATAGAAAAAATAAATACCCAGCCTAGTTAGCTTGATTGATAGCGCGTCTGTCTTGTAAGCGCTAGGCCGCGGTTTCGATTCCCGCCCGGGGCAGATTTTATCCTGAGAGGATAATGTGCGTTCTCGGAACGGTTGGCTTTCTTCTATCAATCTATCCTCCTTCTCTCTTCGATTTTGGGACGATAAGACCCTAGTAGTTACAGTTCCCTCTGTCAAACCTCTTTTATAAAAATGATACGACACAGACCACACGAGTATAGTGTACCTTTTCCGTTCATCGATAGCAGCTTGTTTAGGATCTACAGCTGGGGGGTCCTTGGCTTTATCAGTAGGTTTCTTGACGACTGGTTTTTTCAAATCCTTGGTGTTCTTCACTGCTAGGGGTACTTTGAATAGGTCTGCCGGTGCTTTAGTCTGAAAACAACAAAAAATATACTAGAATACCGTGCTTCTCGTGCCAGACTGAGACTGAAAAGTCCCTCTACTCCCGCAGGATAAACAAGGTCTCATGTTCGCAGGTAGACAAGAAGTAGGAGATCAAAGATGGGCGAGTAGGAATCATACAAGTCTTACATGTTTGATATTCGATTTGGGGTGCACTCAGCCTCGTGAGGACAATTGAATAGCTACTTTAACCGAGTAGTGACCAGTAGTAGCATTACCAGTGTAAAAAAAAAGAAAAAAAAAATCATAATAAATGGAAAGTCATAGTTAATGAGGCTCTTAGTTGTCTTAGTAGTGCTGTAATACCCACAAAAGTTGCAAGGAGCTCTCTGTTTCATCACAAACAATGCTCATACTGTCTATAAATGCTATTGATTTGGTCTATTCTAATCTCACCTTTTCATCTTCGGTCAGCTCCCATGGCGTAGTGGTCACTGCACTCGCCTTGCACGCGGGAGACCCGGGTTCGATTCCCGGCGGGGTCAAGAAATTTGTATCATGCAAATGATTGATCCCGTGACTGGCTGTTGCGGGGCCCACTCAGCCTCGTGAGGAAAATGAGTAGCTATGACATATAAATGCGCATAGCGACCGGTGCCAGCATGGTAAGTAAACATTGGATGTTAGGATTATTGAGTTATTGGGAAAAATCCTACAATGCTGCAGTGAGCACCAAAGTTGTGACATAACACAAAGAAATTGCATTTACAAATCCTCTGTATGGTAAACAATGTAATCAAGTAAACATGTCTGCTAAATTTTATTTAAAGCGGGCAAACTGATCAAAAGTTACGGTGAAACAAGGAGTTTCATTATAAATGCAAGAGGTTTGATAGAGGGAACTGTAACTGATAAGGTCTTATCGTCCCGAAATCGACGAAGAAGGAAGACAGGATAGGAGAAAGTCGGCCATTCCGAGAGCGAACATTATTCAATCAATGTGATTTCTCAATTTTCTCGCTCTCGAATTTTCGACCCATTATTCGTTCAGGATAAAATCTGCCTTGGGTAGGAATCGAACCCGCGGCCTAGCGCTTACAAGACAGTCGCGTTACCAAAGTAACTAGGCTGGCGACTAGAAATAAAAACAAGCTTTTGGTCAGACCCAAACAGAAATCGACTTTCCATTTTTCGAATAAGCTGAATTTATTATTGTTATTTTTATTTCGTTTCAGACTAAACACAAGGTTACCGTCATGTATAACCGTGACTTCGTTAGAGAAGGAGACTGTTTTGAATATATTCCGGTTGACCATTTGGCTGGCATAGTTCACTGTGATCTCATCCAGTTTGTCAGTCCCGGGACCAAACACTTTGCCATATTTCAGCTTCGCTTTGTCGGTTTTCGCTTCTACATCCTCTTCCTCAGGTTTCTCATCGTGACTGTAGGCAATCACGATGATTTCATTACTGAACGTCACTTTCCGTTTGAAGTTCGGATCGCTGATGGCAGGTTCACCCATTCGGTCTATGGCCTCCACTTGGTCACTGAAGGCGACTTGTTTCTGATGGTGGGGACTGTGGATGACTTCCACTAGGTCGCTGTAGGTGACGTGCTTGTTGGTTTCGGCATCGCCTAGGGCTTTGTTACTGTGTTGACTCGCGCGTGGAATTTCTATCTCGTCTCGTATGTGAATAGGAATGTCTTTCGCCTTGGCTCGCTCATCTTTAGGAATATCATTTGTTAGATCTTCATTCTCTTTGGAATCAATCTCGCTTTGTCTGCCTTCTTGCTCAGTGCCTTTCTGCTCAGTTTCATCCATTAGTTCAACATCTTGATTAACTTTCGCCTTGGCTTGTACATTTATAGGGTCATTATTGCTTAGATCTTCATTTTCTTTGGGACCATGTCCGTTTTTTCTTATGTTCTCCACAGTTTCCTGTTTCCTATCATCATCTATCAGTAAACCTTCTTGATTGACTTCACCTGTTTTCGAACTT
>NW_007378878.1:77834-80377 GCF_000475195.1 Diaphorina citri | reverse complement strand
AAGTTCGGCCATGCCTTTTGGCCATGCCTCGGGATGAACTAGCGGGATTCCGGAGCGAAGCGACGGAATTCAGCTAGTGTACCTATAAGTATACAAAATGCCAAATCCTCGAAAGAACTTCCAGCTCACTTCCTTCGCTCAATCTAATGGGTTGTAAAGTTGAAAACCAATTCAAACTATTAAAGTATTTCAAAAACCAGACTATAGCTATTTCATACCGTATAGGTTTCCCCGCTATAGTTTGCCATCGAAAAGTTGCGAGCTTGTTGCTTGCTGGGTGTTATTGGGGGGGCTCCAGGGGGGGAGGGCAAAGTTTTTCTTTTGACACACAAAAGTTCATGGCAGGGTGGAGACTAAAATCGTTAAATTAATATACCAGAAGAAACTTTAGCTCGAATAGAATACAGGGTGTTTAAAAGTCTTGTGCACATCAAGAACATGGACTTACATGACTCCATTACTTTTTTTCCGTAACTGAAAAGCTTTTGATTTATATCGATATGTTTTTGAATTGCAGCCGTTGGAGATCTTGGACTATATTTCAATTCTATTCTGTTCTATCCTAGTTTATATTCTGATCTATGCTAGATTCTATTCTATGCTAGATTCTACCAGCTCCATCCAATACCCAGAACGAATTCAAAAGAACGTTTCCCGGGTTCGCGGGATCTTGGACTATATTTCTATTCTATTTTTCTTTTCTATCCTGTTCTATGTTAGATTCTGTTCTATGTTAGATTCTGTTCTATGCTAGATTCTACCGGCCAAAGCTAATTCAGCAGAACGTTGCGCGTTGTCCCGGTTGGGGATCTGGGACTCTATTTAAGTTAGCTCGAATAGAATACAGGGTGTTTAAAAGTCTTGTGCACATCAAGAACTTACACGACTCCATTACTTTTTTCCGTAACTGAAAAGCTTTTGATATATAGGTATCGATATGTTTTTGAATTGCAGCGGTTGGAGATCTTGGACTATATTTCAATTCTGTTTTTCTTTTCTATTCTGTTCTATCCTAGTTTATGTTCTGATCTATGCTAGATTCTATTCTATGCTAGATTCTAGTCTAGATTCTACCAGCTCCATCCAGTACCCAAAGCAAATTCAGCAGAACGTTGCTTGCGCTGGCTGCCAGGGGAAGAATAAGAAGTTGGGAAAATAAAATATAATTGTTACTCATGATGTTGGTTAATGGTTAACTCTCAAAACTTCCCCTCCCTCTCCCCTCCACAGTTCCCACCCACCAAACTATATTGTTTACTGTTATTGGATAGGAATGGGAGGAGAGGACTGCCCTGCTAAAAAAGAGGGCAGTAAGTCCAAAATTTGACATTTTGAGTTATATATCTATACCAGATGTTGGTTAATGGTTAACTCTCAAAACTTCCCCTCCCTCTCCCCTCCACAGTTCCCACCCACCAAACTATATTGTTTACTGTTATTAGATATGGATGGGAGGAGAGGAGAGAGGTAAATGGGAGGAGGGGAGGGGTGGTGAAAAAGGGACGGCGACTGTAAATAGGAAGGAAAGGGAGGGGAAGTTAGACCGGGGTGGGAGGAGAGGAGAGGTAAATGATGGGAGGGTATGGTATGAGCGGAGGGGTGGTGAAAAGGGGAGGGAGACTAAATAGTACAGAATGGGAGGAGAGGAACAAGGGAGGAAGAGGGGTGGGAGACTAGAAGTAGACAGGATGGGAGGGGTTAAAAGAAGAGGAGGAGGAGGGGAAGGTATTTAGACATAGAAAACTATAAGTTGAATTACCATTGTATAAATATCAGCTCTTTATCTTTTCGGTCTTTTCTCTGATTTTGAGGCGGTTAAATTTTAAGTTTAGTGGGTGGAGGAGGAAGAGGAGGAGGAAGAAGAAGAGTAGCACAAGGAGAACTAAGAGGAAGAGGAGGAAAAAATGGAGGAGAAGGAGGAAGAGAGGTTATCAAAAAAGGAGGAGAAAGAATAGTATTAGAATGAGAAGGGGGGAGGAAGAGAAGAAAGGGAAGGAGGAGGAGGAGGAGTAGAAAGAGAAAAAAGAGTCGGCCAAGAAAACCCATGGCCTCCAATGGAAGAAGAAGAGTAGCACAAGGAGAACTAAGAGGAAGAGGAGGAAAAAATGGAGGAGAAGGAGGAAGAGAGGTTATCAAAAAAGGAGAAGAATAGTATTAGAATGAGAAGGGGGGGGGAAGAGAAGAAAGGGAAGGAGGAGGAGGAGTAGAAAGAGAAAAAAGAGTTGGCCAAGAAAACCCATGGCCTCCAATTGCCTGTGCCATAACACCCAGCTGTGTATTTCTGATTTTGAATACCAAAATCTATGTAAATGGGCACTTAATTTTTATGTAGGTCTGAAGTTTTTTACTGAAGTCTTTCTTATATCGTTAGGCTATAATAGTTTGTTCTGAAGGAGGACAATTTTACTGTCTCGAAAGCCCATTTGTTTGAAATTTGGATACTTTGAAACTTTGTCTTTATTTCATGTGAGGAAGGAGTGGAGTAGCGCTCAGCCCTGCCAAGTAAAAAAAAAAAAAAAAAAAGAGATAAAAATATCTAATTT
>NW_007378878.1:67876-77461 GCF_000475195.1 Diaphorina citri | reverse complement strand
GTTTTTTTTTTTTTTTTTTTTTTTTTTTTTTTTTTTTTTTTTTTTTTTACTTGTGATTTTATGTTTTTTGACGTGATTTTACGTTTGCTTTGTTTTCTAGGAGCTGCCTATAAATAGGCTTGCCAAATATCCAAAATGTCGATTCGGGACGCAAATCCGCGAACATAATCGCGAAATCCGCGAAGATAATCGCGAAAACCGCGAAGAAAAGAAAAAGAAAAAAGAAACAGGACATTCCTGTGTGAAACTTTTTAAACGATTAACACATTCTCTCTTCTTTTAAATTACCTACCTACCTACACCTATTACGTGCCTACATTCCTACTTGAAACATTTACTAGGTATTTAAGCACCTACCTAATGTAACCTATTTGGCCACCTATTAAAAATAGAGTTAAGTAAGTAAGTGGTAAGAGGTAGGTAAGTGGTAAGAGGTAAGATACGTGGTAAGAGGTAAGGTAAGTGGTAAGAGGTAAGGTAAGTGGTAAGAGGTAAGGTAAAAGGTAAGAGGCTTGAAACCGTTTTAACCGGTAATTCCAACACAAATTATTGAGTAGGTGTTTTGTGTAAGCTGTTTAGGAACGGAGAGAGAAACAGAAATAGAGCCTACATACGTCTAATTACCTAGTTAGAAAGAAAGGGAAGAGGTATTTAAAAGAATTAAGGAGTAGGAGAGAGAGAGAGAGGGAGACAGAGTGAGGGAGAGAGAAAGAGGGTGAGAGAGGGAAAGAAAGAGAGAGAGAGAGAGAGTGAGTGAGTGAGAGAGGAGAGGTGAGAGAGAGAGAGAGAGAGAGAGAGAGGGAGAGAGAAATTAGGCGATTAGGCAAAGGAAAATAAATGTGTACGTGAGTACGAGAGAATTAGAAATAGAGAGAGAAAGAGGGAAGATAGACAAATTAGAAAGAGAGAGAGAGAGAGAGAGAGAGAGAGAGAGGAGGGAGAGAGAAATTAGCAAAAGGTAAAAACGTGTGTGGGATAAAAAGGGGGGAAATTAGAAAAAACGAGGGAAAAAGAAGGGAAGGTCAAACAAATGTTCTTTTTTTAAAGGGAAAATAATTAATAGAAATGAAATGGAATACAATGAAAGATACCTACGAGTGTAGAGTGTAGGTACAATGGTACATAATAAAACCGTAGAATAGAATAGCATAGAATAGCATAGAATAGAATAGGTAGGTATTAGGAATAGAATAGAATAAAATACATATAATAGAATAGCATAGGTAGGTAGGAATAGAATAGAATAAAATACATATAATAGAATAGCATAGGTAGGTAGGAATAGAATAGAATAAAATGCGTATAATAGAATAGGCAGATAGAATGAGTTCTTCTTCGGGGCATTAAGAAGATGTATAGGTACAGAACCTTGGTCGTACCTAACCTAATGTTATTTTATGAGAGAAAAATGAGATAGAGAAAGAGAGGGAAAGTTGGGAGAAAGACAGAGAGAGAGGAGGAGGAGAAAAGGAGAGAGAGAGAAAGAGAGGAGGAGGGAAGAGAAGATAATAATATGACGTATAGAAATAGAAGGGGAAGGGAAATAGATAGAGAGGGAAAGAGAGAGAGAGAGAAAGAAAGAGGGAGAGAATTTGTCAGCGAAGTGCCTACCTGAAAGGTATTGGTAAATACCTTGACAATATCGAACAGGCAAACAATAGGCAGGTAGGCACATATATGTATAATAATTATTTAATTATCTATTATTTAATTATGTAAGACAGTGATGAATTACCTAATGTTCTGCAAAGTTATGAAGATTTGTTAATAAATTTTTGCGATTTTGATAATTCTGTTCTTATAAGATATCAAGTTATCATCAACATCAGATAAGCTCTTCAACAAGAAATCGATGAGATTATACTAGGTAGGTACCTATTTCGATTTCTTCAGAAATTTCTCTTAAAAGAGCAAACTTACTGTCGATATATTATTTATTTATTTATTTTAAAGATGAGTGTTCCACCGCCGTTTTTATTTCGTAGCAATGAAACAACGCTACATTAGACGCATGTGCTGGCGTGAGTTAACATGCCCATCCCGTAGTATGCCTCTCATCAGATGGGCGAGAAGAAGACACAAACTTCCTTCTGTGTCGTAGCATGCCCATCCCGTAGTATGCCTCTCATCAGATGGGCGAGAAGAGACACAATACTTCCCATTTACGGTGTGAGTTAACATGCCCATCCCGTAGTATGCCTCTCATCAGATGGGCGAGAAGAAGACAAATACTTCCCATTTAGGTGCTGGGTCAACACGAGAACCCAGAAAGTAACCCGTTGAAATATTTGCAATCGAAAAACGAGTACAAATTTTTGTCGATGGTGGGATTCGAACCCGGGAACTTCTGCATGGCAAGCAAGCGCGTAACCACGGGACCAACCGTGCCCCCATTATAACAAGAAAAGGAACATAAAGAATGTATGAGTGTTCAACCGTTCATGTCCATATTCTTGTTCTAAAGTATAGTTAGTCAATGATCGATCAAGTAACTTTAACTACCTACTAGATAGCTTTGAACTTTTGCCAAAACAGAGGCTTTGGCATTCTGTATTTCAATTCTTGCAAAATCTTTTTCTTCTCCTTCTTTCTTCTTCTTCTTCATCTTCTCCTCCTCCTTCCTTCTTCTTTGTTTTGGAGTTTAAACATTAATTCATTTGACTTCTAGTTTCTCTCCATCTCCCTTTCCAATGTTTTCTTATTCCCTCCTTATAATCCCTCTCTTTAGCTTGTCTGCTCCCTCTCCTTCGTTCTCTCTCTCTCCCCCTCCCTCTCTCTCTCTCTCTGAATGTCCTTCGCATTTTTATGTACAGGAGAAAATGAAGAAGAAGAAGAAGAAGAAGAAGAGAAACCGTTTTTTAGTTCCTTTTAATAGGAAAATATAAAAAAAGCATGCTAGAATAGTCCCCTGTCGTAATAATGGTTCAGAGTACAGACTTTACTGGGTGGTGTTAAAACTCTCTTAACATCTCTGAAAGAAAAAAAAAAAAATCGCCATACGTTTACCTACCTACTCGTGTTTATGAAGAAAGGGAAGAGTTATTCAGTCAGCATGATAAATTAATAAATATTAAAATTAAATAAATAAAATTTCAAATAAGGAAGGATGGGCTAGAAAAGAAAGGAGGGATGAGAGAGAGGAGAGAGACTAGGTTCTACTCAAAGGCGTTTTCTACCACTTAACCTTATGAATAGTACGGGAGTTTTGACAACCAAGGTTCCAGTTAAAGGCGTACTCTACCACTTAACCTTTTTTTGATTAACTTCAGTGTTCTAAACCCTTAGGAGAGAGAGAGAGAGAGAGAAGGGAGAGGGGAGAGAGGAGAGAGAGAGGGAGAGAGAGGAGAGAGAGAGAGAGAGAGAGAAAGAGAGCGTTTGATAGAGGGAGATTTAGATTTGACAACGGAGGTCTTATCGTCCCAAAATAGAATAGAATAGAATAGAATAGAATAGAATATACCTTGTTTATCCTGCCCGATATTAATATCCTGCCCCAAATAAAAAAAAGACGGAGGACAGAACAGGAGAAAGCCTGCCGTTCCGAGAACGAACCTTACCTGTTTAGGAGAAAGTTCACCCCGGCGGGAACTGCCAGTCTTAAGGTTTACAAGGCAGTCCCTCTACCTTAGGTGTATTTTCCTTACGGAAATTGACCCTCTCTCTCTCTCTCTCTCTCTCTCTCCCTCTCCCTCTCCCTCTCGCTCTCTCTCTCCTAACATTATCCGTTTGGCTTGTTGAGGCTACTTTTGTAAAGGCTTCAGGCTCAATTGTTTCCAAAGTCATTTTTCTTGAGGCATTTATGTAAGGAGAAGTAGTATAGAACATAAGAATATTACATAAATATGGGTTACAGTTACCGCCTACAGATATTAGGGCAATGAGGCAGGTATATATGGGGCTAAAGTAGTGGCTCCCAACCTTTTTGAAGCCTTTTCCCCCCTTTAAGTTGGCTTTTATCCCCCGCAATTAGACGAATTAGACGAATCGAGCAGTACCCTTTTTTAGCCCTGAGACGAATAAAGTATAAAACCTTTTTTTTTTCGTAGGAAAAAAATCAGTAGACGAATGCGAGACAAATGGGTATCCCCCTTTTCACTGAGACGAATAGTCCACTGGAAATTGAGACGAATATTGTCTTTCCCAAAGTCCCTAGCTTACACCCGTATTTATGAACGAAAATTCTCGGTCTCAGATCAGTCTTAAACAAATTTTGGCCAATCAGATGTTTGGTTTTTTCTTGTAAAAGGTATTGACTATTTTTAAATCATATGCTTCTGCTAGGTTTATGACTCTTTCACCAGGTTCATTTTTCTCTCCAGAAATCATCTTGTATTTCAGAAATACATAATTTTACGTTTTTTTTTTCAGACCCATTCTGGCAAATTAAGTCGGAGTTTCTACATAACACTCATCGGTTTCGCGTCAGGGCGTACAATTCCTATGGTTGGAGTGAGTTTAGTGACCCTAGCATTCAGTTTTATCTCAGTTATCAGGAACCAATCACTAGTTTTATGGCGCCGTTTGGAGCTCTCTCTGCTGCCGTCATCATATTTGCTTCCCTATGTACAGTTTGTGGTAAGTTCATTTTCTTATTAATACCATCATTGACCGAACGTCAGTGAGGTCTACAGCTGAGAGCCAGCATTTTGTTCATAAATATGGGTGTTAGTTTCACTGGGTTACAATCACCGGATTTACCCATAAGTTGGGAACCTCCAGGAGAAATGAACATAACTGGGACTAAAGGCTATAAGGTAAAACATGGCCATAATATTCTTTCCATTACATCTTGAATATCCTTCTTTTCCCGATGCCGTTTATTTCATTCCTTAATTCCCAGCCGTTTCTGAGATATAAGCGTGGTTCGCAAATCACGAACCACCCTGTATAGATAGGTTTTCAGTCAGTTTAGATAGGCATTCTCTAATACTCTAATAATTTTACTGGGTATACCATTTAATATGTTTTTTTTTTTTTTTTTTTTTTTTTTTTTTTCAAGAGGTTTGATAGAGGAAACTGCAACTGCTAAGGTCTTATCGTTCCGAAATTGAAGAGAGAAGGAAGACAGGATATTAGAAAGCCATTCGTTCCGAGAACAACATTATCCGTTCAGGATAAAATCAGCTCCGGGCGGGAATCGAATCCGCGACCTAGCGCTTACAAGGCAGACGTTCTACCAACCATGCTAACTAGGCTGGCATTTTAAAGGAAGAATAAAGAATCTGGAAGAAGAAAGAAAAGTATTTGAAAATCATTTGTTGAAGCCGACAGATTGTGAACATCAAATTCCTCTTTGGAGTCGGTGCTGCCACAACTGACTCCAAGTCAGTGACTCCACTTTACAAGGAGTTTTCGTATCTCTGACTCCACTTTTATTTCTTTGTTTTGGTTTAAAAAAAAAGCGCAGGTGCGGGAATGCTCCATGTAGGAAATACATGATTGAAGCTGGCATATTTGAATCTTTGTTCCACTATAACTGGCGATTGCCTGGTCCGGTTTTGATGAAATTTGGTACCAGAGTTAATACATAATGTACACCGATCAGTAAAATCCATTTTCGGTCTGAAATTGCAGTTTTCCTATAAATCCGTTCGGGGTGGATTTTATCCTGATGGGATCATGTTTGTTCGGCTGGGTTTCTTCTATCCTGTCTTGGCAGTTGTATTAAGTCCCAGGGGGTACGATTAATTTACTTTCCCGTTATAGTGGTAGTCAGCCTAGTTAGCTTGGCTTGTAGCGCGTCTGCGTTGTAAGCGTTAGGCCGCGGGTTGGATTCCAGCCCGGGGCGGATTTTATACTGAAATGATAAGGTTCGTTTTCTGAACGGCTGGCTTATCCTGTCCTTCTCTCTTCGATTTCGGTACGATAAGACCTTAGCAGTTACAGTTCCCTCTGTCAAACCTCTTTAAAAGAAAAGAAAAAAAAAAAATCCAATAGATTAGTCATCATCATCAACCCTTGTATTTTTTTTAATATGAAAAAGTATAGCAGTTACAGTTTCCTCTGTCAAACCTCTTTAAAAAAAAGCCCAATTAACAGTAAATAAATAAAAATGATAAATTTGTAATGATCAGTAAACACTATTATGAATTAGACATGCATAGAATACCTACTATATGAAAATCCATACAATACAAGAAATACACAATACATAACACCTAATACAAGAAATAACTATGGAAAAACTACAATGAAATTTCAAGTAACCGAACTTGTTAAATTCATTACCAAATGAACTGAGAAATCTTTTTTTATATTATACCAAATTTCATCGCTCTGCGATAAACCGTTCTTGAGATATTTTGTATACCACCTTTTTCTCACGAAACAATTGTTAAGTAACAATGACTTTTCTGGATGGGTGACTATCCGATTTTTACTAAATTATTACAGTCGCGTCCTTAGACCATACCGGTATAGCATACCAAATTCCATTGCTCTACGACAAACCGTTCTTGAGATATTTTGTATACCACCTTTGCCCACTGAAGAAACATTGACTTTGGTTAAAATCTGGATGGGTGACTATCCCATTTTAACCAAATTGTTACAGTCGCGTCCTTGGACCATACCGGTATATCATACCGAATTTCATCGCTTTACGACTAACCGTTCTTGAGATATTTTGTATACCACCTTTTCCCATTTAAACCTGTAGTACATACATACGTACATACGTACAGACCATGGGCTAAAAACCACTTTTTTGGAATCAGGGGATCCCAAAACGGATATTTCCACCCATTTACCGATTTTGAAAATTTGGACCGATTGCAATACTTTCTCATTACCTTGTATAGGTTCCCTATACGTAAGGATAATAGAAAGTAAAAAATATATATATAATTATTTCGTATTAATGAAACAACTGGTACATTAGACTCGTGTGGTCTGTGTCGTAGCATGCCGATCCGATAGTGTGCCTCTCATCAGATGGGCGAGAAGAGAAATAATACTTCCCATTTAGGTGCTGAGTTAACACCAGAAAGTAATCCGTTGAAATATTTGTAATTGAAAAAAGAAGACAATTTTTTGTCCGTGGTGGTAATCGAACCCCGGGCCATCTGCATGGCAAGCTAGTGCGTTATCACTGGGCTAACCGTGGGATTGTTGATCTCGACTGCAATTTCACAATGTCTTTTTCCACATGGATTGACAAAAATACGATTGAATCTCTCCTGATAGAAAAGTAGGTACCCCTTTTGTCCTGTTTAATTCCATTCTCTTGAATTTTCTGAAAAATCAGTATTTACAGAGATATTAACTATAGACTAACAACAAAACCAACAATAACAAGTACATCACTAATACAACCTCCACCTACCCCTCGAACCCCGACACCACCTCCGCTATTATTTCTTTATTTGTTTGAAAATACGTACCAATTTCAGACGCTTCGGAAAGGTGCTACTCTTCAAGAGAAGATGGAATTCTTGAAGGAAGCTTTATTGATGAGTAATTTCAAGCATGAGCATATCTTACGTCTAATAGGTGTGTGTCTGGATAATAATCCCACTCTTATTATCATGGAACTCATGGAGGGAAAGGATCTCTTAAGTTACTTGAGATCTCATCGTCCTACCAAGGTAAATGTTGCAATTCTACTTAAAATATTAAATGGAGGTACGTCAGTTGCATCCGAGAATCCAAAATCACCGATTTCCGCCCCCCAAAAAAAGTCATTCTACGTCCGCGGCATCCTAGAGCAAGAAGTAAATAAAAAAAATAAGTATACAGGGTGGTCGCATGCCTTTTCCACAAGTTTGGCCATGCCTCGGGATGAACTAGCGGGATTCCGGAGCGAAGCGACGGAATTCAGCTAGTTTATAATAATAGCCATCTGTGATATCTACTAATTATAAGAGTCAATAAGTCAATACCATGGTATCTATTATGTACTCCAATATGCAATAGTCAAATGAAACTGTGATAGTAATAGTACTTATAGGTTTTAATGTTTATATATGTATACTTGTAACCTCTCCCCTTTCTCTTACACCATAACATGTAGAATGTAGATAGGTAAATGATAGTTTCAGGTATACAGGGTGGTTCGTGATTTGCGAACCATATCTCAGAAACGGCTGGGAATTAGGGAATGAAATAAACGGCATCATGTAGATAAAGTTTTGATGATTAAAATGGATTTTTTTTTTAAATTTGCAATTTTTTTGCAAAAGGCCCATTTTTTGCCAAATATACGTCACTATTATGGGAACCCCCATTTTTTATTTAATTTTTGGAATCAGCATAAAATTTTAATTGAAAAAATGTATTCACTCGAAAAATTTGCTCTACAAAAATTCTGTACACTCTGAGAAAGAAAAACAATTTCTTAATTCTTTCTTTAGTTTTTGTATTATTCACTTTAACAATTTCAACAACAAACATATTTATAAAAGCTGTTCAAAATGAGATCCATATGTTTGTACAACAACAACAACAACAACAACAACAACAACAACAACAACAACAACAACAACAACAACAACAACAACACCAACAATAACACCACCACCACCATGCAACAACAACAACACCACCACCAACATCAACAACAACAACTACAACAACAAGAACAAGAACAACAAGAACAACCCCCCTCCGAAAACGACTTTCTGAGATTATTGGGTGCATTTTCCTTTCGGGAAACTGACCACTGGAAAATTGATTCTTCCATTTTTTTTTGAAACCAGGGTCGTATCCAGAATTTGTCGAGGGGGGGTCAAATTACCTTTAAAAAACTACTTACAAACTACCTTTAAAAACTACTTACAAAACTAGGGAGAACTTGATCCTACTAAAAAGAACATTAGTCATTAGAAGTATTATGTTATCAAGGATATTAACTAAAAAAAAAGAGGTTTGATAGAGGGGGAACTGTAACTGCTAGGGTCTTATCATCCCAAAATCAAAGAGAGAAGGAAGACAGGGTTTAATAACAATACCTCTACGACAGAACAACAATAAAATACCAAGTTCCTAAACTTCTAAATGAGTTAACTGCCTCTTGAATTGAAACATGAGCTGTATTTTTTTATTTTGAACAAATAAAAAAGAAATATTTCATTTGGTTTTTCTATTCACTTTATTTGTGTCATAAAAAAATGCAAAAAGGAGCTTACGACTAAATAGTCTGCAAGAGTGTGCTAGCAAGTAAATATAAGCAAGTAAACTTAAAATGATTTGTTATAAAAGAAGATTAACACATAGATGAAAGTCACAATGTAATTAATTGATTTGTATGTTGTATCTCACACAAGTGTTGAAAGCTTAAAGAGAAAGGTAATATAAAAAAACAAGAGTTATATTCCAATATCCGTATAAAAAAAAAAAAAAAAAAAAATCATTTTGCTTATTTGTTTAATTGAAGTAAAAAAAAAAAAAAAAAAAAAAAAAAAAATGGTTTATAAAAAAGTAAAGAAGTACACAAATAAACTAAAAAATGTGTATAGAAAAAGTTTATAATAGCTTATCCTAAAAAAGAAATAAACAGGCGGTACAAAAAAAAAAAAAAAATATTATATATACTAAATAAATATAAATAAAAGAATTTTAAACTTTAGAACTTTGACTTATCGGAAC
>NW_007378878.1:45031-67299 GCF_000475195.1 Diaphorina citri | reverse complement strand
AACAACAACAACAACAACAACAACAACAACAACAACAACAACAACAACAACACCAACAACAACAACACCAACACCAACAATACAACAACAACAACAACAACAACAACAACAACAACAACAACAACAACAACAACAACAACAACAACAACAACAAAGATCAAGCGTTATACTTTTTATTGTTAATGTTTTTCTCGATGTATTTTTATTTATTTCTTTTTTTTTTTCATTAATGACTAGGTATAATAAAATGAGTTTTACTAGTGAAAAGTTCCTAGGTTATTAGTTATTATTAATTAAAATCTAGGTTCTTTATTTTTACCATAATCCCCCACACACCTAACATAAGAGTATTATTTTTTCACAACAACAACAACAACAACAACAACAACAACAACAACAACAACAACAACAACAACAACAACAACAACACAACAACAAATCTTGCTCTCTTTTTTGACGATTCTAGAGATATAGACGCTGATGTAAATCTTTTTGTAGGTATTTCATAGGATACAATCTTGAATATTTGATTATTTACCCACCAATTACCAATTTGTTTTTGTGGGTGCCTACCTCCTAGGTCCCTACAAGTTAACAAGTTCATACGGAGATGTTAAAGGGTTTGTTGGAATTTTTTAAGACTGATGACAGAAAATTATTAAGCTGTGTTCACACAGTCGAACACAGCTCGATCGATGTGGATCGATTTACCGATCGACGGCCGTCGATTATGTGTGGACACAGCTTTAGGTACTAATGTATTACTAACTAGGTAGGTAAGTTAGTTGTCGATCCCTATATTAGGGTAATTAGAATAGAATAGAATATACCCTGCTTATACTACCAGAATGAGATTGAAAAGTCCAACAACAACAACAACAACAACAACAACAACAACAACAACAACAACAACAACAACAACAACAACAACAACAACAACCTGATGTGTTGACACACCATAATAAAATAAAATAAATAAAAACAACAACCTGATAGTGAGTGGCTGGCCTTATATAGGTATATATGAGTTATCAGTCGTTTTTGCGTCGAACCCCTTAATTTGCAATGTTAATTACTCACCTCGATGTCTCCAGAACTCCAGGGTGATAGATAGCTCATAGCTCCAAGTAACAACATGCTGAAATGTTAATTTCCTTCGGAATTCAATTTTCCTTATTTTCTTAAACCACGCGACGCTACGTTGGAGTGTTGTGGATGTTTTGACGCGAAAGTTAATGGAAAATTACATAGGTGGATTTAATTATTGGCAGAGGAAATAGTTCTGGGTATCGCGGAATTGATAACGGAGTGGAAAGAAGACTCAAAGAGGATCCAGAATAGAATGGAATAGACAATAGAAGGAATATACATACCTTCTCTATCAAGAATCAAGATCCTCTTTCAATCTTCTTCTCACTCCGTTAACGCCCAAACATTGTGATTGAAAACTTAACTGGCCAAAAGATCCGAAAATCGTGTGTTTAATGGTAAGAACATCAAATAATGTCACATTGATAATCCTAGGCCCCATTATCCAAAGAAAAATAGAAAGTAATAAAGGAAATGACAGCGTTCCTGTAAGTAAATGAATAAATACCCCCCTCTTTATTTCAAACAGCGGCAGGTACAGCACTATACAAGGTTGCGCCTTTTACTACCAACCACGGGTTGTAATACCCCTCTGGTAATAAATATGGGCATTGTTTCAAATGGTAATGAAAAACTCAAATTTCCACACTGCAGATTTTGACACACTAAAAGGAATGTACCCAAAGATCGACAGACAAATGATTGAACAATCGAACAAGTGTACAGTTGGTATACTCGAATAAAAGAAATGTAAAATTGTCGAAACTTAGAATTCGCTTCGTTCAATAACCACATGTCCCTTCTATCTAGGCGCACGGCAGTGCGCCAGGCCAAGTTCCGGCCTGAGCACGCCAGTGTGTACATGACACGAAACATTTCGACGCATTTTTACCCCTATCATAACTCCGTCAATTTTCAATGTAATCTCATGAAATTTGGACCATATGTTAATCTATATATTTTCCTATTATACCTGCGAAATTTCGAAGTTCCAGCTTAACCGGAAGGGGTAGAAAAAACGGTTTGAAAATTGCTTATTTTACGACTGATTCACTCATCAAAATTATGAGGCACATCCCGATGTCCTAGAAACTTGAAATTTGGCAAGATGGTAAGTCTTGATGAGCAAGTAAAGGGAAAAATCTGAAAATCGGCAAAAGTTGCACTGGGCGCCGCCAACAGGCGGAATTAACCGCTTTTTGGCGGTTTTCACAAAACGGTTAGAGATATGGAAAAAGTTATGCGAGTAGACCCCCCCCCCAAAAAAACCATACCTAAAACCCCCAATTAGAAATTTTATGAAATTTGGCAGGATGATAGGTCTTGATGAGTAAGTAAAGGGAAAAATCTGAAATTCGGCAAAAGTTGCACTGGGCGCCGCCCACAGACGGAAATAACCGCTTTTTGTCGGTTTTCACCAAACGGTTAGAGATATCGAAAAAGTTATGAGAGTAGACCCCCCAAAACCATACCTAAAACCCCCCAAAAATCAGTTTTTATTAACATGAGAATAACGGTTAGCGGTGTTTTACCGTATTTTTCGACATTTCGACCGCTATTTTGCTGATGATTAAAAACTTAGTTAAGTACATACCTATCAAAAATGATATGGTAGTAGATGTTGATATCTACTGACAAAAATGATAAACAACAACAAGAACAACGCCAACAACAACAACAACAACAACAACAACAACAACAACAACAACAACAACAACAACAACAACAACAACAACACCAAACACCAAACACCAAACACCAAACACCAAACACCAAACACCAAACACCAAACACCAAACATCAAACATCAAACATCAAACACCAAACACCAAACACCAAACATCAAATCAAACATCAAACACATAACAACAACAACAACAACAACAACAACAACAACAACAACAACAACAACAACAACAACAACAACAACAACAACAACAGAACAACAACAACAACAACAACAACAACAACAACAACAACAACAACAACAACAACAACAACAACAACAACAACAACACCACCACCACCACCACCACCAACAACACCATCATTGGGATGGAAATCCCAATCAGATTCAGTTGTAGGTTATATGTAGTATGAACTCTCATAGTTCTCACTGTAGTGTCAGTATACCAATTGGGATGGAAATCCCAATCAGATTCAGTTGTAGGTTATATGTAGTATGAACTCTCATAGTTCTCACTGTAGTGTCAGTATACCATAATTATGCCATTCTGTGGTATTCTCCATCTCTTAGGTACGTGATGAAACAATGCCTTCTTTTATTCTCGAACAAGCAGTGACTTTTGTTTGCAAGATAATAAAATAATATCTGCCTTGATAATGGTAATAACTAATATCTATCGGAATTCACAAGTGATACTATGATAATTAACCAGTTAGGTCGAGAAAGAATTGCTGAGAAGCGAGATAAATAGAATATTCATTTATCTCCCTTTTCATCAACACAATGCAATGCATATACGCATTATTTTAACATTGCACATAATTATATTCCTAACTATTTTGGTACACCAAGCACAGTAGGTACAATCAAGACTATGTGGCTGTTTTTCAGTCCTTAGTAGGCCTGTTAAGCTAACTTTTTTTTCCTCCAAAGAATGTATTTTCATTTTATTCATGACATTGCAATTTAATAAATACATAGTATGATATTATGAATTGTATTATGATGGATATACCTCAACATTATGGACTTTCGTCTGTGTTAATGTTGGGGTGAATCTTGCCAATTTTATTTATATGTATAGGATCGTGTTCCCCTAATAGGATCTTTTAGGACAAATATCATTTCCGGCCACCTCCGCAGGTCGGATTTTTCCGAGAAACGGGACTTTTTATGTATTTTATTTTATTTTTTTATGTTTTATCTGAACCCTTTCGATTCACAATTAAGTCAAGAGACAGACTTTTATTTTTGTTAATTGTGAATCGAAAGAGTTCAGATGAAACACAAAATTAATAAATAAAATACATAAAAAGTCTTGTTTCTCGGAAAAATCCGACTTGCGGAGGTGGCCGGAAATGATATTTGTCCTAAAAGATCCTATTACCTATACATAAAAAGTCTTGTTTCTCGGAAAAATCCGACTTGCGGAGGTGGCCGGAAATGATATTTGTCCTAAAAGATCCTATTACCTTTTGCTATCGATTTGGCCCGGGTGCCCAATATTAACATGGAAATGGTGAGTGAAATGGCATGGCTGGTCTACTAAAGTAAGAGAACACTTACACTTACAGCATCTTAAAATAGAAAATAATATAGGTATGTCAAATCACATTTCTCGTTGTGTCTTGGTAAAAGTCCGAAATGATGTGATTTCGCACATTTACCAAGTTGCGTTTGGAAATTTTTGAATTTACCGAAATTAACTAGTAAAAGTCCGAAGAAGATTTTTATTTCGGACTTTTACCAAACGATCTGGTAAATCCTAGGATTTACCGCTCGTCGGACTTTTACCGTAACATACATACTAATATCGGATCATTTAAATTCCAAGCATTAATCACTGCGGTCAACACTCAAGATGCTCCTGATGTGAAAGACCTACTCGCGAGGAAATCTATTAAACTGTTCCAACTATTTACCATTCGGAGGATTTTCCTCTTCTCGAGTAGATTAGAGGAATTCAAATTGTTCTTCTACAAACCCAAGGACACACAATTATCGACTATAAACCAAATCCCAATTGAGACCGTAGTGGATTTTCATTAAACAAAGAAAATCTCACTTTACTCCTACAAACAATAGCACGCAACATTCCACGCATTCTCGCTCGCATTCCCCGCATACCAGGCTTAAGTACTTGGTTCAGCAACCAAATCAAATCTCGACATCTTCAAATAGCCAGAACATTGGTTTTGTTTATTTCAAGGATGAATTCTTCAAGATCATGATGATCACAATGCAGTATGCACCTAGACAAGGTATTATAATGCACTCTGCACTTGCACATCTTGACTCAAGTGTGACATTCTTTGAATTTTTGAGATTTTTCCCTATTCGTTACGCTTTGATTATTCTTAATATTTTTCTTCTCATACCAATTACTCGTCTAATTTATTATTTATTTTTAAGGTTACCTAGTCTTTCGAGTTCATCTTTCTGTACGTTTGATCTTCTCGATGTACCTATACCAACACGTTTCGGGTTTGAGATAATAATATTGTTCGAGACCTACATACAGCCCAAAACTGGGTTTTGGGGGATTTTACCTAGTCTTTCGAGTTCATCTTTCTGTACGTTTGATCTTCTCGATGTACCTATACCAACACGTTTCGGGTTTGAGATAATAATATTCACATTTTCTCACACAAATGAGCTCTGATCTGAAAATTTGTCGCGACGACCTATGAACTCAAAGCGAGAAAGTTTTAGACAACACACCAGTCGTTAATTGAATTTTTCGCGACGACCTATGAACTCAAAGCGAGAAAGTTTTAGGTAACACTTCAGTCGATCATTTAAGACCGGTTTTAGCGTTACCTATGTTAAGCTACGCCGAGCAAGGCCAATAAATGGATGGGTGACTTGAGCCTTATATTGGGAATAAAGGGAGAACGGGCTCTAGTCTTGATTTTAAATCATTACATGAAAGTAAAATCAAAAAATCAAATCAAGAATGATAATAAACTGAATATTAAACAAATTAGGTAGGTACACGATCGACTAAACTACGGGCTAAAAAATTCCCGGAGGGACGGGCCCAGCTTGTTTGGAATTGTAAAAAAATGGAGTGAGACGGATTTAGAATACCTTGACATTTTAACCAGAAGCTTGATGACACGGAGAGATGGCGGCAGAGGACTGGTGAATATCAAGCTGATGTGTATGAAACTAGAGATCAACATGGAGAAGAGACTGAGAGCAAGCCAAGACAAGACCATGAAGAAAATCATTGAAGTGGATAAGAAATTCACACCACTGAACCTAACCACTGAAACTACACCTAAAAATGTCATGGGGAAAGAACAACTCAAAAGAACAGTGGAAATCAAAAGCTCTTCATGGGAGATATCCTAAGTCCCTAGAAAATGAAAATGAAGTGGTTGATCAAGAAATGTCGCTCGAATACTTGCGCAAAGGTTATCTTTTTGTCGAAACAGAAGGAAACAATCGCTGTTAAGAAAACAGCGATTCAAGATAGAATTTATTCGAACAAAGAATTACGAAAAAACATATTAAAGCTAGATGGTGTCGTAGATAGATGCAGGAAATGTAAGGTACACAATGAAACACGTGATTGGTGGATGTTCTGCTTTAGCCGATAATGTTTATCTGGGAAGACACAATCAAGTGGCGAAGATCATCCATATCGAATTGGCAAAAAAAGTACGAATTAATACAAGATCCTCTTCCCTTTTATAAGTAGACCCCAGAGCCCGTACTGGAATCCAAAGATCATTTGCTGTATTGGGATAGAACAATATTGACGGACAAAAAATGTGGACCATAACAATCCTGATATAGTTTTCATCAATAAAAAAGAGAATAAAGTTATAACGATTGATGTTGCAGTAGGTACCACTAACACATAACATCCAGAAAACCGAAGTTGAAAAAGTCAGGAAGTATGAAGAGCTGAAAGAAGACATGAAAAGAACATGGAAACTGACCAACATCACTATCATTCCAATTGTCATTTTAAGTGAAGGCGTAACATCAAAATGCTTTAAAGAAAATCTTACAAAACTGCAAGACTCAACATCCAAAAGAGTGTCGTCCTTCAAACATGTCACATCGTTCGCAAATTTTTAAACAACTAATTTTAACTATACTTCATGTAAGATGGTTTGAATTACGAAACTCCTTGCATGTACTCAGAAGCTAGAAATAAATACATGTACCTTGTTTATAATAAATCAAAATGAAGAAGAATAGCACAAGCCATCAGTAAGTAACAAAATATGATTACATAAAGAGAAATCTAGATTGTGGATCGTCTGTTGACTTGGATCAACCGAGATAATTCTGGCAATAAAAACATACGACCGAAGCTACCTGAAACTTTTTTTTTCTAAATCAATAAGGAACCAAAGTATTGTTCTATCTGGTCTTCTTTTTCTTATAAACCGGCTGGCTAAATCATCTGAAATAATTGCTCCACTATCGCCAATTCATCAATCTAAACAGATAAACATACTGGGTCAGTCAGAGTCATGAGGGTAGTATTATTCTGTGGCCTATGTGGTGTATCCGGTATAATGTATCCCCCCCAAAAAACACTTCGTGTTAAAAAATTAACGTCAAGAGTTACCCTCCACAAAAAAGTACTGATATAAAAATATACTGTAGTAATAGAAAGTGAAAAGACGTCAATGTGGGACCTCCCTTCTACATTAGCTCTTCTAAAGAAAATATTAATAATTTTCCATCACTCCTACCTTGCTGTTTACCTTTACCCATCAATTTACCTTGCTGTTGAACCATTGATCCCGGATTACGAAACCTAGATCTTGACTGCAGACACTGCAGTACACTAATGAAGATAACAATGTTAATTGTTTTGTAATTTTCATCAGTACACTGCGGTCAAGATCTAGGTTTCGTAATCCGGGATCAATGGTTCAACAGCAAGGTAAATTGATGTAGGAGTGATGGAAAATTATTATTTTCTTTAGAAGAGCTCTTGTAGAAGGGAGGTCCCATATTGACGTCTTTTTACATTCTATTGCTACAGTATATTTTTATATCAGTACTTTTTTGTGGAGGGTAACTCTTGACGTTAATTTTTTAACACGAAGTGTTTTTTGGGGGGGTATCACTATTTTTTGCTGTAGGTACTTACCCACCTAAGTTCATAAACATTTAGGAAAATAAATGAACCTAATTTTTAAATAGGTGCCCACGTAGTTGCTTCAGAAGAAAGCATATTCAGTATTTAGGTAGGTACCTATGTATCAACTCAGATTTCAGAGTCTTGAATAGGTTGATAAAAAATATAATATTCATGAAGCGGTCAAACTTTCTTGACTTGGCGGGGCTGAGCGCTACCGCGTTCCTTAATAGGTAGTTAATAAATGATATGTATATCAAAGTTTAGACTCACTTGGGAATTGAACCAAGATATTCCTCTTTGAAAGGCGATTTCAATTGAGAAAATCTCCAAAGAAAATAGGTGAGAGATTAAGGTAGAGGTTATAGGTTATAGGGTTATACACAGAGCTTTCTAAGCTTTAGGTTAGGCTAAGCTTGAACAAGCGGGGCCCGTCCCTCCGGGAATTTTTCGATCTTGGTTAAAGAAAATCAGTATTTATGTACCTACCTATTTTATTTAATATTTAGTTTATTATTATTCTTGATTTGATTTTTTTTACAAAAAAAAAAAAAAAAAAAAAACAAACAAACAAAAATAAACTAACAAAAACAAACCTAACAATGTACCTATTTCCGATGAACTATTGTAAAACATTAAAACATGCTCCACATTAGTTAGTTCGAAGGGTGAGGGTAGCTTGTCTGCCTTATAAACTCTAGGTCAGGGGTTCGATTCCCGCCTGGGATGAATTTTATCCTGAACAGCTGGTTTTCTCCTATCCTATCTGTCTTCCTTCTTCGCTTTTGGGACGATTCTTAAGACTTTAGTACAGAGGTTCTCAAACTGGGGGGGCGTGGAAACAAATCAGGGGGGGAGGGAGGGGCGAGCTTTTCCTATAAGAAATCAAATTTATACCAAAATTACCTACCAGGTACTTGGTCTCCAACTCTAGTATCTTGATTGAGATACGTCCAGCGTAATCATATGTAAATCAAACGCCTAGAAAAATATTCTGATTGTGCCGCGCTAACTGCGTGAAAAATTGAGAATATGCCCAAAGGGGGCGCCATGCAAAAAAGTTTGAGAACCACTGCTTTAGTAGTGAAAGTTCCCTCTAACTTAACATGGAGGATGGAGATCTTCCGGAAAAGAAGAAGAAACAGTTCCACAAGGAGACTAAAGTAAAAACGTTGGTTCTTTCTTAAAATAGAATTAGCATAATCTTTTAAAATAATAATAGAATAAGCATTCTTTGGTGGTTGAAAAAAAAGAAGAAAAGAATAAGCAAACAGGAAAAGCAACAGAAGAAGAAGGAGAAGACCCAAGAAGAAGAAGAAGGAGGAGAAGACCCAAGAAGAAGAAAAAGAAAAATCAGCTTGATTTTTTTTTTTTTTTTCTGAAAAATCAAGAACATTTATTTTATTAGATAATATTATTATCACCATTATTACTATTATCATTTGGATACATCACCCGCGTGAGTACACAAAAATTTAATAAAATAATTTACAATTTAAAATGAATTTTTTTTCTTTCTCTTTAAAATTTAAATAATATCCCCACATTCTCTCTAATGAATCACAGCGGAAAATCATTGAAATCATAATCATTATCATTTAGAGAAAAAAAAGAAGAAGAAAAAGAAGAAGAAAAGGAAAAAATCTGCGTTTTTTCTGGAATTTTAAAAATGTTTGCAGAAGACCTTTTCCATTTCTGAAGAGGTTTTCCGTTGAAGTTTTCCAAACATTAAGTTCAGTTTTTAACTTTTCTACCATTTTTCTTTTTTCCATTTTTCATTCTTTTACTTTTGTATTTCTTCCTTCTTTTATTTACGTCTTGCTTTCTTTCTTTATTCCTTTATTTCCTTCTCAATTTCTTCCTTTCTTTCTTGAATAATTTATTTATTTATTGTTTGTTTTCTTTCTTTGTAATTGGGGTACTTGGGTAGGTACCTACATACATAGGTACCTACCCACAGGAACCAATAGGTACCTACAAAGTAGGTATAGGTACATACCTATTGGTTCCTATGATACCTATAAAAGTGAGAACAATGTATGGGACCTTGGTTAGCAAAAGGGTCTTGATTTTTTAGAGAAAAAGTGAAAAAGAAGAGGTTCGATGTTTGATAGAGGCCTACTGTGATGGCCAAGGTCTTATCGTTCCGAAAGCAAAGAGAGAAGGCAAACAGGCTAAGAGAAAGCCAGCCGAATCTTATATAGGATAAAATATGCCCTAGGCGGGAATGGAACCCACGGCCCAGCGCTTACAAGGTAGACGCGCCATCCTACAAGCTAAATAAAAGGGACTTTTCAGTCCTATATCCCAGCAGGATAAACATGTAGGAGTATTTTATTCCAATATCCTGATATATACCTACTTCCTACGCACAATAAAATTTCAAACAAATTGCAAAATTCTCTATACAAATTGCAAAATTCTATAAATAGCCTAAAAATTTGTTATGACGAACAGATGTGAATATTGTGATGGAGCGTGCTGTATGTCACGAGAATTCTTGGCATCGTCTCTGCCAAATCTTTGGCATTCTTGTCTACAGTGTCGTGGGGTGAGAGTTTTCAGTGGGAAAACTACTCTCATTTTCTAATTTACCTAGGCCCGTCCCGCCCGTCCTACATAAGAAACATTGTCGCCCGAAAAAAAAAAAAAAAAAAAAAAAAAAAATCATAGGTTTGGTTTTCCAGGTGACTACGAGCTACTAAAAGTCGCCCGACTACCCTTCCAAGGGTAGCAATTGTCATAAGAAGAAAGAAGATTTATGAAAGAATTAATTGCCAATGACCTGAGCTGTTCCCTCCTCTGTCGACACAAACTTCAGCTATTCTGCTAAAGTTTTAGACGAGGAGGCTTCAGCTAAAAGTTTATTAAGCTCGAGATTGAATTGATCTGAAGAATAAAAAAAAAAAATCCTACCTACAACACACACTGGTAATAGCTACCTAGATCACTGGTAGGTAATGTTTATGAAAGTATTGTTATTATTCTCACAATTTAATCGAAAAAGTAGGTATTGTTTTTATAATGGAAAAAGTAATTAAAACCCTTTACTAAATTGTTTGGTAAAAGCGAATCTAAAATATTACAGTAGGTATTGTATAAATTATTCATTTAGACACAAATAGAGAAATCCGACGAAATCTTCATCATAATCATCATCATCAATACATTTTATATTGCTCTGCTTTTCTCTTCCTTCCCAAGACAATAAAATAAAATGGCTGCCATAAAACAGATAATATTCTGCCTAGCATTTGAAGAGAAGATAAGATAATGCTCGAGAGAGGTAGGTACATAGGAATAAAAAAAAAATGGGAGACGAAAAAAGGAAGAAGAATGAGCAGTAGGAAGAGAAGAAGAAGAAAAAGAAGAAGAAGAAGAAGAAGAGAGAAGAAGAATATAGGAAGAATAAAAAGCATGCGGAAGAAGAAGAATGAGGAGAGGGAGAAGAGAAGAAGGAGCAGGAAGAGAAGAAGAAGGAGGAGGAGAAGAATATGGCGGAGAAGAAGGAGAAGAAGGAGGAGGAGGAAGAGGAGGAGGAGAAAAAGGAGAAGAAGAAGATAGTTTAAGTTCGTCCTCCCACCTCTAAAACTGATATAGTTTAAGTCCCTCTCACCCCCCACCACTAAAACTGCTATAGTTCAAGTCCCTCTCACCCCCGACCACTAAAACTGCTATAGTTCAAGTCCCTCTCACCCCCCACCACTAAAACTGCTATAGTTTAAGTCCCTCTCACCCCCACCACTAAAACTGCTATAGATTAAGTCCCTCTCACCCCACCACTAAAACTGCTATAGTTTAAGTTCATCCCCTTCCCATCGACATAAAACTGCTATAGTGTAATTCCCTCTTACCCCCCACCTCTAAGACAGCTATATAAATGTTCTAATTCTAATTCGCGGGGTTGTAAAAGGAATTGCCACACATTTCAGCTTTTCGCGTTAAACTCCAGCGGAGATCCTCTCTAAGTCGAACTTTATCTCTTTGTTTACGTCTCTCGGTCTAATCCCTCCACTAGTGGCGTAACCTACATAGAGGCTTGGCATCAATCTTCATCCACTAGTGGCGTAGCCTACATGAAGGCTTGGCATCAATCTTCAGAGTAGAACTTAGCGTTCTTTTGTATTTCCGGAAAGTATACTTATTTTTCATTACCTATTTGTTTTTTTGCTGTTGTTTAGGTATGGTTGTGTTTGTACTGTTTTTACATTTGTTTTTTGTGTATATTTTTGTTGTCCTTTTCTTCAGGCTCTTCCGAGAAAGCGGCTATTATCTTTCCAGGACAAAGAATAAATCGAAAATTTACATAAATCTCAAATTTAGACAGCCTAATAGTTAGCTTGGTTGGTAGCGCATCTGTCTTGTATACCGCCCAAGGTGGATTTTATCCTGAACGGATAATGTTCGTTCTCGGAACGGCTCGGAAGCGATTTCGATTCCTGCCCAAGGTGGATTTTTCCTGAACGGATAATGTTCGTTCCCGGAACGGCTGGCTTTCTCCTATATCCTCTCTTCCTTCTCTCTTCAATTTCGTCCTACAGTTCACCACCCAGTAAAGTCAGCACATTACAATTTTATATCAGGGCTGTAGAAAATGAGATTATAAAAATAAAAAATAACAATAAATAAATAATAGTTATACCTACCTACATCATGTGAGGTCTGTTAATAGTTTGTTCATTATTTCTTACAGTCACCCTGTACTTATGGCTGTATACATAATTATAGTCTGTCATTGACGTTTTTATGTACAGGAGAAAATGAAGAAGAAGAAGAAGAAGAAGAAGAGAAACCGTTTTTTAGTTCCTTTTAATAGGAAAATATAAAAAAAGCATGCTAGTTCAATTTCGGGACGATACAGTTCCCCCTGAAGAGGACTGAAGAGTACCCCTACTTCCTGGACTATTTACACGCAAGGAGGGGAGGGGAATACTGGAGGTGGGAGGGAGGGCAAGTAGAGACTGAGAGTAGGGGAAGTGAAGGGGAGGGAGAAAGAGAGGGGATTACAGGAAGCCCTGATATCCCGGACATTTAATATTCATTTCTTTTTTCCGTCTAGCCCCCTCCCCTCCCTCCTTCTCCCCTCTTACCCCCTCCCCTCCTTCCTAACAAAGTACTATGGATTATTTTGTACTTGAAAATAAAAATAAAAGTCTCGCAAAAAAGAACATTAAAATAGAATAATGATAAAAATGGAAATGTTTCGTGCTCGTCATATTTCAGATTCAGTCCAAGTCCAAGTTATTTAAGAATAGGAGTATGTAACTGTTGAGCTGTGTCCACAGTTCACACATAGTCGACGCCGCCCCGTCAATCGATGGTCGATCGACAATCTGAAGAGGTGAAACTATGTTGTCGAGGTAGTGTACGGTTTCAGTCGACATCGATCGACGGCGTCGACTATGTGTGGACACACCTTTGGATTTTTATCCACCTATACAATAAAAATAGAAGTGAAAAATACTAACATTCTGTACCTATTCTTGAGAGAAAAAAGAACTGTCCTTATGAACCGTGAACAGGGTCGGCATGCTACTAGACAGACCTCAAAAGTCCAAGGTAACCAAAGCGTTGAAACACCCTGTATTTTATTCGCATGAATTTTTCATGTCGAATCGCCGTGGGCAATTTATATTCGACTCGTGAAAAAAGAAAATAAATGTCAAACAAAGGACAAAGTTTCGCATTTCATTTTTGGACGATTACCTTCGGAGGTTGAGTGGAAAAGCTCCTCCAGGAGAACCCTGCCCTTCTTCTTCTTCTTCTTCTTCTTCTTCTTCTTCTACTTCTTCTTCTTCTTCTTCTTCTTCTTCTTCTTCTTCTTCTTCTTCTTCTTCGTCTTGTTCATTTACTTGTTCTTCTCCTACTCCTCCTCCTTGTACTCCTTGTTCATCTTCTTCTTTGTCGTCCTTCTTATCTTTCTCTTTTTTTATCTTGACTATTCCAGTTGTCTTCTTCCTCCTCTTCCTCCTCCTCCTCTTTCTCCCTCTCCTTCTGCTTCTTCTCCATTTAATTTTATTCGTTTTACACTTTGCATTTTATTACTGATGTCTTCTAGACATCCTTTTCTCCTCATTCTTTTTCTTATCCGTTTTGCTTTCTTCTTCTTCTTCTTCTTCTTCTTCTCCTCCTCCTCATTCTCCTTTTTCCTGTCCTCTCTCTTTTTTCTCTCTTCCGTTCTCTTTTTTATTCAACCCTCCCTTCTCTTCTCCTATTCTTTTGTGTCTTCTCCTTTATTTAATTCTTCTGTTACTCCTCCTCTTCCTATTTCTTTCTTCTCCTCCTTCTCTTTCTTATTCATTTTCCTCCTCCTCCTCCTTCTCCTTCTCCTCTTTCTTCTTCTCCTGTCATGTCCCCATTATTTTAATGTTTCTGTGTAAGTAGGTAGGGTAAGGTATATCTGTCTCAATTTTTTCTTATTTCTTTTATATCATTTCCCATTTAGTCTTTCTGTCTACGGGCTGGGTACTTTATTTTTTATATCCATCTTCTTAATATGAACAACTGATGCAACGAGGGACCTGTTCTCTTATACCTACCGTGTTTTTATTTTATTTATTTATTTAATTATTCATTTAAATATTAGAGTAGAAGACAATTTAACTGTGAGCAATTCCTACCTGTCTAATTGGGACCCATACGTACATTACATTGAAATGGGGGTCTTTTCGGCAGAAATTCCTGTGTGCGGAGTCCAGTATGTAGGACTATTGCACCCTGGGACCAAAATAAATGGGAAACCTGGATAAACTAAGGGAAACTCGTGGTCCCTTCATTTATAAATGTAGTTAATTGGGGAAGCACTTTTGTACCTAATTTGTACCATAAAATGTAATGTTATTACCAATCAAATATATAAGACCTTGTTTAGACTGCGAGAGTAAAGGGCCTTTTCAGTCCTATGCTGGAAGTATAAACAAGGTATATTCTATTATTCTATTCTATTCTAATTGGGAAACCTGGGTAAGTGGGACAAAATTGCCGGTCCCTTGGGTTCCCAATCAGACAGGTTCGACTGTATTTGGGTTCGAATCCCATTGGGGTCACATTTAACAACTCTTGTTCTTCATTGTCTTCTCACTTTATTCTCCTTTAATCTAATGTATTGTTTTATACCTTTTATTTGTTACTTACCTTAGCTTCTCTCCCTCTCTCTTAGAGGACAGCAGAAGATCGGACAGAATGGAGGAGGAAAACCAGATTACTGTTACCAACCAATCAATAGATTGTAACCCAAGAGAGAGATAAGGGACGGACTATTGTATTCGCTTCGGTGTCTGTCACTCGCTCGCTCGCTCGGTCGGTCTGTCTGTCTGTCTGTCTGTCTGTCTGTCCCCATAGAAGGACTTATCCAAACCTGGTCGACCTATATATCAAATTAAAGGTCTTTTTACCAGGATCACGAAAATGGTGGTGCAAATTTTGTCCAGAAAACCATAAAGCCAAAAAACCAAAAAAACTGGTTTTGGGGGGATTTTTTTCACATTTTCTCACACAAATGAGCTCTGATCTCGAAATTTGTCGCGACGACCTATGAACTCAAAGCGAGAAAGTTTTAGATAACACTTCAGTCGTTAATTTAAGACCGGTTTTAGCGTCATCTAGGTTAAGCTACGCCGAGTAAGGCCAATAAATGGATGGGTGACTTGAACATTATATGGTTTTCCGTTGAAGTTTTCCAAACATTAAGTTCAGTTTTTAACTTTTCTACCATTTTTCTTTTTTCCATTTTTCATTCTTTTACTTTTATATTTCTTCCTTCTTTTATGTACGTCTTGCTTTCTTTCTTTATTCCTTTATTTCCTTCTCAATTTCTTCCTTTCTTTCTTGATTAATTTATTTATTTATTGTTTGTTTTCTTTCTTTGTAATTGGGGTACTTGGGTAGGTACCTACATACATAGATACCTACCCACAGGAACCAATAGGTACCTACAAAGTAGGTATAGGTACATACCTACTTTGTAGGTAGGTAGGTACCTATGTAGGTATGGCTTTGTATTTTTGGTTCCTAATAATATGGTATCTATAAAAGTGAAAACAATGTATGGAACCTTGGTTAGCAAAAGGGTCTTGATTTTTTAGAGAAAAAGTGAAAAAGAAGAGGTTCGATGTTTGATAGAGAGGGTACCTGCTGTGATGGCCAAGGTCTTTTCGTTCCGTTCCGAAAGCAAAGAGAGAAGGCAAACAGGCTAAGAGAAAGCCAGCCGTTTCGAGAACGAATCTTATCTAGGATAAAATATGCCCTGGGCGGGAATGGAACCCACGGCCCAGCGCTTACAAGGTAGATCCTACAAGCTAAATAAAAGGGACTTTTCTTCTGACAAAGGGACTTTTCAGTCCTATATCCCAGCAGGATAAACATGTAGGAGTATTTTATTCCAATATCCTAATATACCTACTTCCTACGCACAATAAAATTTCAAACAAATTGCAAACTTCTCTATACAAATTGCAAAATTCTATAAATAGCCAAAAATTTAATTATCGTTCATGTATTTTATAGCTGACAATGTCAGTTCTGATAACTGTTTCTACAAATAGCAAAATATAGATTTGATGACAATAATTTTATGAAACAACTGATTCGACCAGCTGATAAAATCAGTATCTACTAAAAAAATCTTGTCACCGGAGCTACCCAGTAACTTGGAAATTAAACAATAGATCGACATAATATTGATGTCAGCAGTTCTGGGAGCTCTTGGATGTGACAGACCCACGATTCGTGGCAGATGAAGTGTGTGAATTGTTGAGTGTTCAATTCGCCACTTCTCCTTCAATTCACTCTTCAATACGCCACTTCTCCATTTCGTCCAGGTCGAGGGTTCGAATCCCTTCTAGGAACCGTATTTTATATTTATAGAAACGTATTTCTGTAGAAAGGTTTCAACTGGCCTTCGATTTGGAAGTAGGTATCATTCCCCGGACTCGGACAGCCGGAATGGTTATAATCTATTATTTCTATAATAGTAAAACTTCTATTATCATTTATTACTATGTAGATGTACCTATATTTTATTTTTTTTTTTTGATAGTGGGAAACTTTAACAACGGAGATCTTATCGTCCCCTAATCGAAGGAAGGGGGGACAAGATAGGAGAAAGTCAGTCGTTCCGAGAACGAAGTATCATTCCCCGGACTCGGACAGTCGGAATGATTATTAAGGAGCGCGGTAGCGCTCCGCCCCGCCAAGTCAAGAAAGTTTGACCGCGCTACTAGATATACCTAATCTATTATTTCTATAATAGTAAAACTTTCATTATCATTTATTACTATGTACCTATAGGTATGTAAGTATCTATTACTTATACTACTTATTATTATCTTCATTTACAGCTTCTTTATGGAGGTTTAAAAAAAAAAAAAAAAAAAAAAAAAATGGGTTTTATGTCAAATTGACAAACTCTCCGCTGTGATTGGTTGGTAAGGTTTACACTTGTTTTTACGGCTCTCTAATTTTATTGGTGGAGCCATCGTGATAGAGATTGAATAAGGGAGAGTGATAAAAACAAATAAAAATAAAGATAAAGAGAAATAAGGAGAAAGGACAGTAGCAGAAAGGATATAAAGAGGGACAGTAGTAAGGAAGAAGAGAGAGAAAAAAAGACGATAAAAAGGAGAAAAAGAAAGAGAAATGCACAGTAGCAGAAAGGATATAAAGAGGGACAGTAGTAAGGAAGAAGAGAGAGAAAAAAAGACGATAAAAAGGAGAAAAAGAAAGAGAAAGAAAGCTAGCTAGCTATAATAGTTAGGTTGGAGGGTAGCGCATTTGACTTGTAAGCGCTAGGTCGCTAGTTCGATTCCCGCCCATTACCCTCTATTAAACCTCTTAAAAAGAAAGCGAGAAAAAGAGAAATATAACGACATAGAAAACATAAATACCTAGAAAGAGAAAGAAGAAAAAGACGATGACTCCAAAAAGAAGAACAGAAGAATAAGGATGAAAAGAACAAAGAAAATGAGAAAAAAAAGTCTAAAAGAGGTGAAAAAAAAAGAGAGAAAGAAGAAGAAAGGACTAGAGAAAAAGACATTCGAGGAAAGAGAGAGGGAACTGACAAATTAGGCGTTTGGACTAATAGGCTGGAATGGTAGAAATTGCTAACAAATAGCGCAATGCCAATATCCATAAAATTGCCAATGCTAATATACATTTAAATTTGAATAGAATAGAATATCGAGCTGACAAAGTACTATGGATTATTTTGTACTTGAAAATAAAAATAAAAGTCTCGCAAAAAAGAACATTAAAATAGAATAATGATAAAAATTGAAATGTTTCGTGCTCGTAGGTGTTTCAGATTCAGTCCAAGGACTACTTGCAAACTACAAGTCATCTAAGGATTGATAGAATTAAGTATAGGAAAAATCCTTAAGCTGTGTCCACACATTGTCGACACCGTCGATCGACGAGGTGAAGAGGTGAATCTTTGTTTTCGAATCTAAATCTATATACCTAGAACTTACGATCTCAGTTAACGTCGATCGATGTGGACACAGCTTTACACTTTTCTATATCCACACCGAAATAACAATCAGAAATGGGGGCACGATTGGCCCAGTGGTAACGCGCTTGCTTGCCATGCAGAATTACTACCGTCATCTGAGGTGACTTTGCACCTGCCCGGGTGACTTTGCACCAACTCAGTAAAATGTTTTGAATGCTGACTGAATGCTTTCTCATCCCCCCTTTTTTTTACTAGGTACTCTCCGAAAATGGGAACTGATTTAGTGATAAGGAATTTGTGGTTCCTCCCTTAATACACGATGCTGAATTTTATGACTTGACTTGGACTCGAATCACCAATCTCCTGTTTGAAAGTACTACGACATACCACTGAATTTCCACACCAGTTTCTTTTTTCTTCTTCTTCTTCTTCTTCTTCTTCTTCGTCTTGTTCATTTACTTGTTCTTCTCCTACTCCTCCTCCTTGTACCTACTCCTTGTTCATCTTCTTCTTTGTCGTCCTTCTTATTGTTATTCTCTTCTTCTTCTTCTTTCTCTTTTTTATCTTGACTATCCCAGTTGTCTTTCTCCTCCTCCTCCTCCTCCTCCTCCTTCTCCTCCTCGTCCTAATCCTCCTCCTTCTGCTTCTTCTCCATTTAATTTTATTCGTTTTACACTTTGCATTTTATTACTGATGTCTTCTAGCTTCTAGACATCCTTTTCTCCTCATTCTTTTTCTTATCCGTTTTGCTTTCTTCTTCTTCTTCTTCTTCTTCTTCTTCTTCTTCTTCTTCTTCTTCTTCTTCTCCTTTTCCTCCTCCTCCTTTTTCCTGTCCTCTCTCTTCTTCCTCTCTTCCGTTCTCTTTTTTATTCAACCCTCCCTTCTCTTCTCCTATTCTTTTGTGTCTTCTCCTTTATTTAATTCTTCTGTTACCCTTCCTCTTCCTATTTCTTTCTTCTCCTCCTTCTCTTTCTTATTCATTTTCCTCCTCCTCCTCCTCCTCCTCCTTCTCCTTTTCCTCTTTCTTCTTCTCCTGTCATCTCCCCATTATTTTAATGTTTCTGTGTAAGTAGGTAGGGTAAGGTATATCTGTCTCAATTTTTTCTTATTTCTTTTATATCATTTCCCATTTTGTCTTTCTGTCTACGGGCTGGGTACTTTGTTTTTTATATCCATCTTCTTATTATGAACAACTGATGCAACGAGGGGCCTGTTCTCTTATACCTACCGTGTTTTTAGATCGACTGAAGTGTTATCTAAAACTTTCTCGCTTTGAGTTCATAGGTAGGTCGTCGCGACAAATTTCAAGATCAGAGCTCATTTGTGTGAGAAAATGTGTTTTTTTTTTTGTAATAATAAAGGAAGGACGGACTAAAAAATTGAAAATTGCTATTTTTTTACCTTTCTCCTTCTCTCTTCTTTTTTTGGCAGAGAGGCAAATTTTTTCCTCTCTCTCTCTCTCTCACTCACTCACTCCCTCACTCCTATCTCCCTCCCTCTCTCTCCCCTCCCTCTCTCTCTCTCTCACTCCAACAGAACGGTATGGAGCGCGAACGACTGTTTGTGACAGATTTATAGATAACTACCTACCCTGATATCAGAGAGATAGAGAGAGAGACAGGAGTGAGGGAGTGAGTGAGAGAGAGAGAAGAAATGAACTGAGGTAGAGAAAAGTTAGGAAAGGGGAATTGAGAAGGAAACAGAAAAAATGCCTAAGCTCTCTCTCTCTCTCCCTCCCCTATAAACTAAGGGAAACTCGTGGTCCCTTCATTTATAAATGTAGTTAATTGGGGAAGCACTTTTGTACCTAATTTGTACCATAAAATGTTGCCGGTCCCTTGGGTTCCCAATCAGACAGGTTCGACTGTATTAAAATTTGGGTTCGAATCCTGTTCGGGTCACATTTAACAACTCTTGTTCTTCATTGTCTTCTCACTTTATTCTCCTTAAATCTAATGTATTGTTTTATACCTTTTATTTGTTACTTACCTTAGCTTCTCTCTCTCTCCCTCTCTTTCTCTATCTCTCTCTCCCTCTCTCTCTCTCTCTCTCTGTCTCTTTTGTTTTATACCTTTTATTTGTTACTTACCTTAGCTTCTCTCTCTCTCCCTCTCTTTCTCTATCTCTCTCTCCCTCTCTCTCTCTCTCTGTCTCTTTCTCTCTCTCTCACTTTGTCTCTTTTTATCTCTTTCTTTTTGTTTTACTGTCATAAACTTCACTCATTTCTTTATCTCCCTCTCTCTTTCCTTTCTCTCTCTCTCTCTCTCTCTCTCTCTCTCTCTCTCTTTCAAGTTTATTATGAAATGTCAACTATCTCTTTCTTTTTGTTTTACTGTCATAAACTTCACTGTAGTTACTCATTTCTTTATCTCCCTCTCTCTTTCCTTTCTCTCTCTCTCTCTCTCTCTCTTTCAAGTTTATTATGAAAAAATGTCAACATCATATTAATGCAATCAAACTCAAACATCTGCTTGTGGTTTAAACAAGCTGTTTGTTTATTTTTTTATTATGTCAGTTTTTAGTGCCAAAACACGTTTTGAGGTCCCTAGAGCCTAAATCCAAAGTTTCAGCCATTGGTCCATGTGTGTGTCTGTCTGTTTGTAATCAAAATATCTCGAGAACGGTAAGAGCTAGAGACTTGAAATTTGGCATGTAGTCCACAAATGTGACAAGGATGAAACACAAAACGTTTGGTTTGGTTAAGATTCGTTTTCTCTTTCTCTCTCCCTTTCTCTTTTTCTCTTCTGTCCTCCCTTTCTATTTCTCTCTTCCCTCTATCTGTCTCTATAACTTTTTCTCTACCTTCATCTCTCTCACACACACTCTCTTACCATTCTTCCTCTCTCTCCCTCACATTTGTCTTATTTGCTGGGACTATATGAAATCCCAAACAAATCCCCCTTGTGGTTTTGGAATGAAAAGGTTCTTTTTATTTGCACAAATACTCTCTGATGGTCGATGGTTTCAGCGATGGTCGATGGTTTCAGCGATGGTCGATGGTTTCAGCGATGGTCGATGGTTTCAGCGAGGGTCGATGATCTATGGTCGCCGTTGTGGCCGCGCACTTAGAAGTGTAATGATTTGTAACCTACATAAATAAAGTTCTTTCTCTCTCTCTCTCTCTATTTATTTATCTGTTTTTGAGAAAGAGGGAATGAGAGAGAAAGAAGAGACATCTCTCTCCCTCTCTCTCTCTCTCTCTCTCTCTCTCTCTCTCTCTCTCTCTCTCTCTCTATCGCCCCATCTCTTTCCCTCTATTTGGTTAAGTATCTTTTTGGCAGAGCTATCTTGGTTTGTGTCTCTCTCTCTCTCTCTCTCTCCCTTTATTACTCTCTCTCCCTTTATTACTCTCCCTCCCTCTTCTCCGAAAAAAGGAGGGGGAAAAGAGGGGGAAAAGGAGGGGGTTTTTTTTTTTTTTTTTTTTTTTTTTTTTTACTGTTTTGCTATGTGCTTCTAATTCGTATTGAGTAAGTAAGTAAAAAAAAAAGTATTAAGTATTACGTACTGCATAGACTATGTAAAGTAAATAACTATCACATAAATACATATTAGGTATATAGGTATTAAGCACAGTAAATAAATATGTAGATACTACTACATGTAAATAAATTACATTGTATGCTTTATTTTCATGATTCAATCAGTGTGATTATTTCGGTAGTTATGTAGGTAGTTTGTTTGAGACTTTTTACTACCTTATTATTTTTACTACCCACCTATGTAAATGTTTATGTAATTGCATAAAAATAATGCGTTTAAACATCCAAATAAAAAATAAATAAATAAATAAATAAAATAAAGAAGTTTTTTTTCTAGTTAGGCGCTTTAACACTCTTGTGTCGTTCGCGCCGTCCCTTCGCGGGCCGCAAAAATGAGCTCGCGGGCCGCATGCGGCCCGCGGGCCGCGGGGTGGCCAAGCACGACCCACATCTTAA
>NW_007378878.1:19113-44238 GCF_000475195.1 Diaphorina citri | reverse complement strand
GGGGGGGGGGATACATTTTAATTATATTTATGTACCTGTGTATGAACATATGTACAGCATATACTTATATATGTACATACTATAGCATATACTTATATACATAGGTACATATACTTATATATGTACAGCATACATATACTCCCCTATCTAGGTATCTAATAGGATTATAGAAATATGTAATATCTATATCGGTATTTTGCTATTAGGTATTAGAATATTACATACTAGCAGGATACCTTTTCCTATTTCCGCATTATCGGGTTTTGTTTAAAAGTTCGCTGGAAAAATTTAGGTAATTAGGGGTACCAAAAAAGATACCTACATATTAACCCTCCTTTACCTACATTGAGAAATCTCTTTGGGGGTTTTCAGTGTAGGTAGGTACTTAAGGCTTTGAAATGCGAAAAAAAAAAAAAAAAAAAAAAAGTTTTAGTGTAGGTGGGGATTTAAAGGTTTTAAAAAGGAAAAAAAAAAAAAAAAAAAAAAAAAAAAAAAACTTACCAATGTTTTTTCTTTACTCAAGACTATTGAAGGTTCTTCACTGGTGCAAGAGTCTGTATCTGTAAACATAAGTGGAAAATAAAAATAATTATTAGGTATTTAAAATTTGACCGAACCAAGTGAAAAGTCTCAGTTTGAAGTTGACGATCTGTATTACCTATGTTACCTATATGTACATATTATTTTGTATTACCTATAACATAATTTTACGTTTTATCGGTCGGTTTAAACATGAGTGGCCGGTGGCCGGCCTTAGTAATTGTCCAACAACCACAACGGAGAACCGACCATCGACCCTCGCCTAGTAGAGAATAGAAATTGAGCTGTGAGTATTTTTTCTGTGATGGTCGATGGTCTCAGCGAGGGTCGATGGTTTCAGCGAGGGTCGATGGTTTCAGCGATGGTCGATGGTTTCAGCGATGGTCGATGGTTTCAGCGATGGTCGATGATCTCATCGAGGGTCGATGGTCCGTGGACTATGGTCACCGTTGTGGCCGGCCTTAGAACTTAGAAGTGTAATGATTTGTAACCTACATAAATAAAGTTCTCAGTTCAGTTCAGTTCAGTTCCCTCTCTATTTATCTGTTTTGAGAAAGAAGGAATGAGAGAGAGAGCTAGAGAAGAGACAGAGAGAGTTAAGTGTGGAAATGTGTGGAGAAGTAGTGGGAATGATGTATGAAGAAAGATTAAATGAAAAACAATGAAAAAAAAAAAACAAACAGAAAACAAAAATAAAGAGCAAAGAGAGAGACAGAAAGAGAGAGAGAGAGAAAAGATTAATACAGAAAATTCAAGTTGTTACAACGGAATATAGCTACTCTGTCTAAATCTAAAATAACGCCCTCTCTCTCTCTCTCTCTTTCTCTCTCGCTCGCTCGCTCTCTCTTTCTCACTCACTTTCTTTCCTTACAGGATTTTTCACTTTTTCTTCGAGCTTAATTTTTAATTCGCCGCTTTTTTCAGCTAACAATTTATGTGCAGACAAGAGAGAAAGAAAGAGAATTTGAAAGTTGAAAAAAGAAGAAGAAGAGGAGGAGGAGGAGGGGGGAAAAACAAAAGATGGAAAATATTATACAGGGTGTCCCAGAATTTATGCTTAAATCGCGATTCGCAAAAAATTTCGCGAAGAAAAAACATAAATTCTGGGACACCCTGTATATACCTACCTAGATGGGTAGGAAAATTTGACATTGTATCACTTGGTAAGAAAGCAAAAGAGGAAAAGAGAGAGATAGAATTTCCTTCGTAAAAAAAGTAAGCAAATGTATTACCTAAACAGTCTAAACCTAAACAATGTAATAAATCCAATAATATAAGTAATAAAGGGTGTCTCTGAAAGGGTAACGAAAAAAATGTAAAAAAAGAATTGAAATTTAAAGTATGTACCTATTTAGACGAAGTTTAAAATAACCAAATTCAGAAGCTAAAACAGGCAATATCCTTAAATATTTCCCCTCTGAATCTGAAGAATACTTTCAATGCTCTGTATAAATATAAGGACTTTAACGGACGGATAGATGAACTGCCATTCATTATTCTTTGATACTCAATAGATACTTACTCCCCCCCCCCTCCCTCTCCCCCCCCCCCCCTCTCTCTCTCTCTCTCTCTCTCTCTCTCTCTCTCTCTCTCTCTCTCTCTCTCTTATTTCCAAAATAATCAACCACAATGAGAAAGATAAAAAGAAAAATATTTGTCATGGGTTTTACTTTCTATATTTTCTAATTTAGAACAGAAGATAAAGCGAAAAAGACGATTCTTTCTAAATCCTTTGAGACTTCTCTAAAGCGTTTGATTTCCTGTCTCGGATGTTTTCAAGCTTTTACATTAATCAGATCGAGACATTCAATTAAAAAAGTAAAAACGGGTTTTAATTCACTCCATCCAATTGCCACAACTATTACTTTGTTACGTTAGGTAAGTTATATTTTTCACTCAGGGTAACTTTTCATCAAGTTTCTGCAACTTATGTCCTTGCATCTTGTCAAACAATTCTCCACGGGGAGAAAGCAAACACATTATGACATTTTAATAAAATAGACATTTTATTTGCATTTCCTCTCTTAATTTCCAAAATAATCAACCACAATGAGAAAGATAAAAACAAAAATATTTGTCATGGGTTTTACTTTCTATACTTTCTAATTTAGAACAGAAGATAAAGCGAAAAAGACGATTCTTTCTAAATCTTTTGAGACTTTTCTAAAGCGTTTGATTTCCTGTCTCAGATGTTTTCAAGCTTTTACATTAATCACATCGAGACATTCAATTAAAAAAACGGGTTTTAATTCACTCCATCCAATTGCCACAACTATTACTTCGTTACGTTAGGTAAGTAAGGTTCTACTTTTACCTTTCTCCTTCTCTCTTCTTTTTTTGGCAGAGAGGCAAATTTTTCCTCTCTCTCACTCTCTCTCTCTCTCTCTCTCTCTCTCACTCCAACAGAACGGTATGGAGCGCGAACGACTGTTTGTGACAGATTTATACATAACTACCCTGATATGAGAGAGATAGAGAGAGAGGGAGGGGAGAGAGAGGGAGGGAGATAGGAGTGAGGGAGTGAGTGAGAGAGAGAGAGAGAAGAAATAAACTGAGGTAAAGAAAAGTTAGGAAAGGGGAATTGAGAAGGAAACAGAAAAAATGCCTAAGCTCTCTCTCTCTCCCCCTCTTTTTACTTTCCTTATCCTATAGGAAGGATGGAAGGAAAGTAATGTAATCGGGTCAAATTTTCGATGGTCAGTTTTTAGTGCCAAAACACGTTTTGAGGTCCCCAGAGCCTAAATACAAAGTTTCAGCCATTGGTCCGTGTGTGTGTTTGTCTGTGTGTCTGTCTGTCTGTAAACAAAATATCTCGAGCACGGTATGAGCTAGAGACTTGATATTTGGCATGTAGTCCACAAATGTGACAAGGATGAAACACAAAACGTTTGGTTTGGTTAAGTTTCGTTTTCTCTGTCTCTCTCCCTTTCTATTTCTCTCTTCCTCTATCTGTCTCTAACTTTTTCTCTACCTTCATCTCTCTCACACACACTCTCTCTTACCATTCTTCCTCTCTCTCCCTCACATTTGTCTTATTTGCTGGGACTATGAAATCCCCAACAAATCCCCCTTGTGGTTTTAGAATGAAAAGGTTCTTTTTATTTGCACAAATTTAATACTCTCTCTCTCTCTCTCTCTCTCTATCGCCCCATCTCTTTCTCTCTCTCCCTTTATTACTCTCCCTCCCTCTTCTCCGAAAAAAGGAGGGGAAAAGAGGGGGAAGAGAGAGGGGGAAAAGGAGGGGGGAAAAAGAGAGAGGGAGGGAAAAAAATCTGCATTTATATTTTTCACTCAGGGTAACTTTTCATCAAGTTTCTGCAACTTATGTGCTTGCATCTTGTCAAACAATTCTCCACGGGGAGAAAGTAAACAGAATGGCATTATGACATTTAATAAAATAGACATTCTATTTGCATTTCGGAAAACTCATTTAACTTCATTGCTGCCACACAACTCATGCGAACTTTTAATGACAACCGCATTCACAGAAACGTCAACATTTGACAATCTCTAACAAAGTATTTAATTAGCAAATAATAACGAGGATGAACCCTTGTGCTTTCCACAGAGCGCATACTCAAAACCTGTGGCTTGTGGCTAACAATATGCAATATCAGATTTAGAAATACACATTATTGTTGAACACATCAACTCGGAAATGTTCAACATCAAAGACAAAAGTCATAGCTTGTTCTTGGAAAACCTCCACACAGTTACACCAGTCTGAACACAAACACAATACACGAACTCGAGGCTGAGGGGACTTCTCCGAAATATTATCTCTGTTGTAGACAAACCGTGGTAAAACAAGACCAACAAACCCTTATGGCGAAACGGCAACAGACAATATTATACTTGTAACTGGAGAGACATTAAAAAAACCCTACGAGGTCGGGGGCACCCGTCAGGAAATGGGACAGAGGGAAGCGGCACCCATTATAGGGAAATGGGGTGAGGGGAGACAGAGGGAAGCGGCACCCATTATAGGGAAATGGGGTGAGGGGACAGAGGGAAGAGGGAAGCGGCACCCATTATAGGGAAATGGGGTGAGGCAACATCAAAGACAAAAGTCATAGCTTGTTCTTGGAAAACCTCCACACAGTTACACCAGTCTGAACACAAACACAATACACGAACTCGGGGCTGAGGGGACTTCTCCGAAATATTATCTGTTGTAGACAAACCGTGGTAAAACAAGACCAACAAACCCTTATGGCGAAACGGCATCAGACAATATTATACTTGTAACTGGAGAGACATTAAAAACCCTACGAGGTCCGGAGCACCCGTCAGGAAATGGGAAAGAGGGAAGCGGCACCCATTATAGGGAAATGGGGTGAGGGGACAGAGGGAAGAGGAACCCCATTTTAGGGAAATGGGGTGGGAGACAGGCAGACATGGGTAGGTGCTGGCGGGGATGTTTTCATTTGTACATGTGTCGGAAGAGAGGAGTGGGGGGTCATTTGAGCATAAATTATTAGGGATATCATCAGCAGCAGTAGTATTGTCAGTTGGGGTTTTATTTGGAACATTAGTCGTGGAAGATTGAAGAGCTTTTGACCCGGAAATCAGACATTAGAGCAGTTTTGAAATATCCAAATATAAATGGACATTTTCATTTGTTCATCATTGCATTAGAAGACTGATAACTTCATACTCAATGAGTTCTTGTACACTTGCTCGTCCTGCTACTACTATTCGGATGTTCTTTTCCTTTACACTTTGAATATTTTGATCGGTAACGTTGTTAATGAAATTTTCATTATGTTCAACTGGGGCATCAACTGTTCTTAAAATCTCTTCCTTTACGTCAATTTTGTTAACATTATTTGCATCATTGTGCACTGCAACTTTCACATTAGCAGTTCCATCAGGTCAACTACTGTCCTGCAGTGCTTTCCATTTATATCATCGATACCTACTGGTTTTATTAGTAGGTATCATTTTTCCTATTTATTCTCATCATGGAGCTATTTTTAGATTCAAGTGGAGCAAAAAGGGCGGTGCATCGTTTTGCCCCGATGTACCGTTTTGTCCCGTGTTCCTCTATTTTTATTTTAATAGATCAGTTGCGCTTACTTGGGTGGTGTTTCAAAGTCATAGAGCAGGAAAAATGAGGACTGACGGATTTTTTCTTTTTCTTCTACGACTTCTAGATCCCGAGATAAATCGATACCGGTAAATCGTAAACTTTGACGTCACGGCATACGCTCCCGTAGGCGATGACGTCACATCAGATGTCCCGAGCAAAGCTCCCTTGCAGGCAACGCATTAATGTTTTGTGCGCATACGGTTCTGCGCATTTCTTTCTGCTCCTCCGCTAGCGTGCTTGCATAGTGGCGCTACCTAGCGGACAAAAATAGCAACTGCGTTAAGTCTGACGTCACAAATCTTTGAACTTTTTCATTATAAAAATTGAATTTTCGACCTTTTACAGTTGTTTTTTCGGAGTTTTGACCTCAGATTTGGATTTTTCCCAACTTTTTACATAGGAATCGACCATTTATTTATAATTTTTACCCACTTGCAACTCCTCCATTGCCCTGTTATCCATTGCCTTTACAATGTAGTTATTACTATCAGTAACATTTGTATATTGCTGATCAGTGATCATAAATAGCTTCATGTTCTACTCTTGGATTTCAAGTGGGGCATAAACTGCCCTTTTATTTTGTCATCTGGAATCTAAAGGGATGACATTTTCTGTTAGATTATCAATTTGCCAGAAGAAGTTAGTAAGAACACGAAGAATAGGTGGGAAGAAAAAGAAAAAATAAGAAGAGAGAAGAAGACTAAGGTTAAAGAAAGATGTGAATAAGATAAAGAAAGCGACGAAGAAATAGGAAGGAGAATTAAAAGAGGAATTATTCAGAAGACAAAGAATAAGGAAAATAAGTCGAAAAGTATAAAAAAATGAAGAAACCGCGAAGAAGACGAAGATAAAAGAAAAAAGAAGTCAAGAAGAGCGAGAAGAAGATGACGAAAAAATAGGAAGTAAAAGCAAAAGAAGAAGGAAGAAAAGAAGTCAAAGAAAGAGCTGACGAAGAAGAAAAAGAAGATCAACAAGGAAAATATATACGGTTGCGTGTTTGCGTGAATTCCTCTGTGACATTTTCGCCATCAGGTATTTGTTCTTCGTTTATTTCTGAAAACACATTTACTGATAATAACAATAATAATGATGATAATGATAATGACATTTACGTCTTCCTCTGTGTCCAAATGGGAAGACGACTTTGAAATAACAATGTTTACAAGATTATTTTTTTCTCCCTTAATTCTTTAAAGCCTCTTTTTTTCCTCCAATGTACTCGCCACCCCCCATCAGATCCATAGGAAGAAAATTTTGTACCTTATGAGGTAGAAAAAATGTACCTCAGCTCCGGCTCTATACAAGATTATTTTTTCTCCCTTAATTCTTTAAAGCCTCTTTTTCGTCTTGAAGCTTCTTTGTAGCTGACTCTGACAATAATTTTATTTTAATTGTTGGATAAAAGGGTCTAATATAATATGTACTTGGTTAAGTATCTGCAAGTCTGTTAGAGATTATCTACCTGTATTGACATCTATCTTATGTCATGACTAATTTTGATTCGTGGCTGGCACTGGGACTCAGGAGTCGAAGATGGCTGGATCCTGAATTCAAATTAAATAAAAAAACGTAATGTTCCTCATCTGGGTAAAATTAGAACTAGACACCACAGTAAAGCATCACTTCTTCATCTTCGCCTTTTCCCATGTTCAGATGGGGTCGGCGTTTTTCGTCGGCTTCCGTTCAGCTTTAGAGTGATCGCTTTGAGGCCAAATGGTTTTGGGTAAATAAAATTTCCCGAGTGGATGCCCTTCGCTATAGATATAGCAGAAGGAAATTTGGACTAGTCTACTCCCTGTTTATAGTCCCCTAGCTAGACGCTGATCTATACTCTCTGTTTATAGTCCCTCAGCTAAACCCTGCTACATCGTAAAGCACCACTACTGTTACATAACAAGGTTATTGATAAGAACAGCACAACGTTTGAAGGGACATATGAGACTGACTTCCTAAACTTAATTAGCCTAATCTGTCGGGGATGTTTTCATTTGTACATGTGTCGGAAGAGAGGAGTGGGGGGTCATTTGAGCATAAATTATTAGGGATATCATCAGCAGTAGTACTATTGTCAGTTGGGGTTTTATTTGGAACATTAGTCGTGAAAGATTGAAGAGCTTTTGACCCAGAAATCAGACATGAGAGCAGTTTCGAAATATCTAAATATAAATGGACTTTTTCATTTGTTCATCATTGCATTAGAAGACTGATAACTTCATACTAAATGAGTTCTTGTACACTTGTTCGTCCTGCTACTACTATTCGGATGTTCTTTTCCTTTACACTTTGAATATTTTGATCGGTAACGTAGTTATTGAAATTTTCATTTGGTTCAACTGGGGCATCAACTGTTCTTAAAATCTCTTCCTTTACGTCAATTTTGTTAACATTATTTGCATCATTGTGCACTGCAACTTTCACATTAGCAGTTCCATCAGGTCAACTCTTGTCCTGCAGTGCTTTCCATTTATATCATCGATACTGGTTTTAGTAGGTACCTATCATTTTTCCCATTTATTCTCATCATGGAGCTATTTTTAGATTCAAGTGGAGCAACAATTGCTCTGTTATCCATTGCTTTTACAATGTAGTTATTGCTATCAGTAACATTATTTATTTTGTATATTGCTGATCAGTGATCATAACTAGCTTCATGTTCTACTCTTGGATTTCAAGTGGGGCATAAACTGCCCTTTTATTTTATCATCTGGAATCTAAATGGATGACATTTTCTGTTAGATTATCAATTTGCCAGAAGAAGTTAGTAAAAACACGAAGAATAGGTGGGAAGAAAAAGAAAAAATAAGAAGAGAGAAGAAGACTGAGGTTAAAGAAAGATGTGAATAAGATAAAGAAAGCGACGAAGAAATAGGAAGGAGAATTAAAAGAGGAATTATTCAGAAGACAAAGAATAAGGAAAATAAGTCGAAAAGTATAAAAAAATGAAGAAAACGCGAAGAAGACGAAGATAAAAGAAAAAAGAAGTCAAGAAGAGCGAGAAGAAGATGACGAAAAAATAGGAAGTAAAAGCAAAAGAAGAAGAAGGAAAAGAAGTCAAAGTAGTAGTAGAAGAAGAAGAAGAAGAAGGAAAAGAAGTCAAAGTAGAAGAAGAAGGAAGAAAAGAAGTCAAAGAAAGAGCTGACGAAGAAGATAAGTTGTGGGAAATAGAAGAAGGGAAAAGGGTGTTCAGACGAAAGGACGAAAATCATAGAAGAAGGAATTGGTGAAGAACTGAGGGAGGAGGAAAGGGAAGTAGTACAGCTTCCAGGTTCTGAGAAAATAACTGGGATGGCTTTTAGGCTAATTAAATTTAGGAAGTCAGTCTCATATGTCCCTTCAAACGTTGTGCCGTTCTTATCAATAACCTTGTTATGAAGCAGTAGTGGTGCTTTACGATGTAGCAGGGTTTGGCTGAGGAACTATAAACAGAGAGTAGATCAGCGTCTAGCTAGGGGACTATAAACAAGGAGTAGACTAGTCCAAATTTCCTTATGCTATATCTATAGTGTGACATTTTCGCCATCAGGTATTTGTTCTTCGTTTATTTCTGAAAACACATTTACTGATAATAACAATAATAATGATGATAATAATGACATTTACGTCTTCCCCTGTGTCCAAATGGGAAGACGACTTTGAAATAACAATGTTTACAAGATTATTTTTCTCCTTTAATTCTTTAAAGCCTCTTTTTTTCTGTCTAGTTCCAAAAATTGGAACTAGACAACACAGTAAAGCATCACTTCTTCTTCTTCTTCTTCTACTTCTTCTTCTTCTTCTTCTTCTTCTTCTTCTTCTTTTTCGTCGGCCTCCATTCAGCTTTAGAGTGATCGCTTTGAGGCCAAATGGTTTTGGCTAAATAAAATTTCCCGAGTGGATGCCCTTCGATATAGCATAAGGAAATTTGGACTAGTCTACTCCTTGTTTATAGTCCCCTAGCTAGACGCTGATCTACTCTCTGTTTATAGTCCCTCAGCTAAACCCTGCTACATCGTAAAGCACCACTACTGCTTCATAACAAGGTTATTGATAAGAACGGCACAACATTTGAAGGGACATATGAGACTGACTTCCTAAACTTAATTAGCCTAAAAGCCATCCCAGTTATTTTCTCAGAACCAGGAAGCTGTACTACTTCCCATTCCTTCTCCCTCAGTTCTTCACCAATTCCTTCTTCTATGATTTTCGCCCTTTCGTCTGAACACCCTTTTCCCTTCTTCTATTTCCCACAACATATTCCTCCTCTATGCTATTCCACATTTCCCTCTGAGGTCTTACACTCTTTCTTCCTCTAAGCGTTTCCTCCCTTCCCTCCTCTAAGCTCCTTGTTATTCCCCTCCTCTGAGGCTCTGAGCTTGTCCCATTTTCCCTCCCTTGCGTCCTTCCACATTCTCCTCCTTGAAGTCTCTCTTCTCTTCCCTCCTCTAAGGCTTTCCACTCTGCCCTCCTCAGTGCCTTTTCCACATGTTTCTCTACGGTTAGTTATTACCCTCCTCTGAGGCTCTGAGTTTGTCCCATTTTCCCTTCTTTGTGCTCCACATTCTCCTCCTTCAAGTCTCTTCTCTCTTCCCCCCTCTGAGCTCTTCCTCATTTCCTTTCTCTAAGTCTTTCCACTCTTTCTTCCTCTAAGCGTTTCCTCTCTTCCCTTCTATGAGCTCTTCGTTATTCCCCTCCTCTGAGGCTCTGAGTTTGTCCTATTTCCCCCTCCTTTGCGTCCTTTCACATTCTCCTCCTTCAAGTCTCTCCTCTCTGCCCTCCTCAGTGCCTTTTCCACATGTTTCTCTACGGTTAGCCCCTTTTCCCTTCTCTATACTTTGCTTTCCTCCTCCCTCAGTTCTTCACCAATTCCTTCTTCTATGATTTTCGTCCTTTCGTCTGAACACCCTTTTCCCTTCTTCTATTTCCCACAACTTATTCCTCCTCTATGCTATTCCACATTTCCCTCTGAGGTCTTCCACTCTTTCTTCCTCTAAGCGTTTCCTCTCCGCCCTCCTCGTTATTTCCCTCCTCTGAGGCTCTGAGTTTGTCCCATTTTCCCTTCTTTGTGCTCCACATTCTCCTCCTTCAAGTCTCTTCTCTCTTCCCTCCTCTGAGCTCTTCCTCATTTCCTTCCTCTTAAGTCTTTCCACTCTTTCTTCCTCTAAGCGTTTCCTCCCTTCCCTCCTCTAAGCTCCTTGTTATTCCCCTCCTCTGAGGCTCTGAGTTTGTCCCATTTTCCCTTCTTTGTACTCCACATTCTCCTCCTTCAAGTCTCTTCCCTCCTCTGAGCTCTTCCTCATTTCTTTCCTCTAAGTCTTTCCACTCTTTCTTCCTCTAAGCGTTTCCTCTTTTCCCTCCTCTAAGCTCCTTGTTATTCCCCTCCTCTGAGGCTCTGAGTTTGTCCTGTTTCCCCTCCTTTGTGCCCTTTCACATTCTCCTCCTTCAAGTCTCTCCTTTGTTCCCTCCTCTAAGGCTTTCCACTCTGCCCTCCTCAGTGCCTTTTCCACATGTTTCTCTACGGTTAGCCCCTTTTCCCTCCTCCATGTCCTTCAACTCTTCCACATTTGAAGGACGAGTGGGCGAGAGGACATGACGAAGGTTTAATTAGCTCACACATATCTTATGCAACACGAGGAAGGTAAATGTGTCCCATGTTATGAAAACACAGTAGGGAATAATTATATTTATGTTACGAGGGAAGGAGAGGAACCACATCGGACGATGCTTAAACACAACATTGATGATGTAAAGGGAGAGGACAGCAGAGCAATTGATGTTCCAGTTGAACTACATGTGACAATCCGAGGTGTGCCCTTTTCCCTCCTCCATGTCCTTCAACTCTTCCACATTTGAAGGACGAGTGGGCGAGAGGACATGACGAAGGTTTAATTAGCTCAAACATATCTTATGCAACACGAGGAAGGTAAATGTGTCCCATGTTATGAAAACACAGTAGGGAATAATTATATTACGTGGGAAGGAGAGGAACCACATCGGACGATGCTTAAACACAACATTGATGATGTAAAGGGAGAAGACAGCAGAGCAATTGATGTTCCAGTTGAACTACATGTGACAATCCGAGGTCAGCTCACACATATCTTATGCAACACGAGGAAGGTAAATGTGTCCCATGTTATGAAAACACAGTAGGGAATAATTATATTTATGTTACGTGGGAAGGAGAGGAACCACATCGGACGATGCTTAAACACAACATTGATGATGCAAAGGGAGAGGACAGCAGAGCAATTGATGTTCCAGTTGAACAACATGTGAAAATCCGAGGTCATGATTTTGCAGATAAAGCTGGCACAATTGATGATTCCATTATTATGTTAAGGCGGTCCCTTCCCTTATGTGCCGCGTCCATTTTAATTTAGGACTATTGCACTGATGATTCCAATGGAAAAGGAAATGGGTACTTTAGTATAAAATGAAAACAGATGTACTTACACTATTGTACCCACAAAATATGTAGCTCTTATTTTCTTGTCTAAAAATCCTAACCCATGAGAGCCGAGGCCTACATTAAATTCACACAAAACTTGACCAAACCCTTCTCTCTTTTTCGCAAATATCTCAGTCGCTCCACGTCAGAGTGCATCGGGGATTTGTCTATAGTTGGAAAAAAAATTTCCTACTATTTTCATATTATTTGACATATTTACTCACTACCGGTCCGGAGTTAGAAGCGGTTAAATTTCAGAAAGACCAAAAAAAAGTTCGGCTCTTATGGGTTGAATATGGGTAGAATGAGATGTTCAAAGATAGATTTTTCATTCTTACTCTCCCTCTGCCCTCTGGCAAATAAATACGAAACAAATAAAACTAGTAAAAGCACTTAATCGACCAGGATCGACCGACGGTCGACTAACACATAGTATGTACCATCATTTATTATAGGCATCACTTAATATCTTCTTATTTTGTTTACAAAACCAAAATGTGTTGTCGAAAAAGATAACATCTAAAACGGGCAACCGTATCTCGTTACTGAAAAGCATAGGTTTGCCTCGCCTTCCCCCTGTACTCAATAAACCGCAGACACATTGCAGATTGCTGAATTTTCGAAACCAGGACACACCATATAGGTAACATAACATAAATAACATACACTTTTACACTATTATGTATTATATACCTACATTACCTACCTAGGTATGTAGTGATATGTATTATGTACAGTAGAACCTCGATTATTTCAACTAAGCGGGACCGGGGTTAGATGAAATGATCACTTTCTATGATCTTTTCCTCTGATAAGATAGGATATCTTTTGAAAGACAAAGAAAAACAATGGACTTTGGATTTGAAATAATAGAGAGTTGAAATAATGGAAGTTGAAATAATCGAGGTTCTACTGTATATGTTGTGACGTATATTGTGTAGTGTATCATGTATATGTTGTGACGTCACACTCTGACAGTATCGTTATCGTTTTCCACGTGAAATACGTTCTACTTCCGATGCGGCGTTGCCGTTTTGACGTGTACAATTCAATCATGGAATGGAAACACATTTGAGGAACCAGAGGAAACAGATTAAAGTGTTTTAGATACAGTTCATAATTCATAAAGTTATCGGTGATAGCACGTGAAATACATGAGTTCCCGATGAATCACTGATGTTGGGCAACGTTTCACGTGGTTAAAAATCTCTCTCTCTGTCTCTCTCTCTCTCTCTCTCTCTCTCTCTCTCTCTCTCTCTCTCTCTCTCTCTCTCTCTCTCTCTCTCTCTCTCTCTCTGTTCTCCCTCTCTCTCCTTCTCACTCTTCCTCTCTCTTTCTCTCTCTCTCTCTGTCTTTCTCGTTCTCTCCTTCTCTTTCTCTCTCTCACTCTCTGCTCTTTCTCTCTCGTTTTTTTTTTCTTTTTCATTGTTTTTCATTTGATCCTTTTTCATATGTACATCATTCCCACTACTTCTCCACACATTTCCATACTTGAATCTCTCTCTCCTTCTCTCTCTCTCTCACTCCAATCAGCACAAGGTGTGTGCAGACTCAAGTGTCGCGTTCTGCGGATGTCAATTCCAACTTCCCAACCTGTCATCAAGCAGCACATTTTGCTGACACGATATCTGATGCTGACTTGGGAAGTCGAATTGTTTTGTTTTTTGGGGAAAGACAACAACTTGTTCAACAAAGAAGACTGCTGACTCAAGTTTTCCCTCGTGTTGACTGAATACATTATCGTGAAAACTTGTGCCGGTATACATTTCCTAAATGGTAGTCAGAATAACTGGGCGTGGAAATGAACTCTTTTTTTATTAGACGGAATTCTTTAGACACATTTTCTTTAGTATGCTGTCAGCTGTGTCATTTCGTCATCTGGCAACCGAAACTTTGGGCAGCTCATCAATAAATTTTTATTGATTGTTTCTCTTGTTAGTGTCTTGTTTGCCAAATGTTACTGAATACATTATCGTGAAAACTTGTGCCGGTATACATTTCCTAAATGGAAGTCAAAATAACTGGGCGTGGAAACGAACTCTTTTTTTTTAGACGAATTTCTTTAGACACATTTTCTTTAGTATGCTGTCAGCTGTGTCATCTCGTCATCTGGCAACCCAAACTTTGGGCAGCTCATCAATAAATTTTTATTGATCGTTTCTCTTGTTAGTGTCTTGTTTGCCAAATGTTATCAAACTGGTCAAACTGTTCGAGATTTAGCTATCCTTTGATGACAAACATCAGACGAAATAAGTGCAAAATTGTTGAATTGAAACCTTCATCTCATTTCGCTCGGTGAATGTAGTCAATATAGTGTACCGACGAGATAACTTTTTGTCCAACCCATTTTTGCTTGTTTTTGAGGTGGAAATTCTGTCTATGAATCGAATTGAATGAAAATTCAGGGCCTGAAAAGAGTCTGTTTAAGAACGTAGGTAAGTACCTATACTTTTTTTATGCATTAATTGAATAAAACTTCCAAACCTAGAATCCATGCCTGCAATTGTCTTCAAGAAGTTTATTAATTGAAAGATTGAAACAGAGAATCAAACGACCTGTTCAGTCCTGCTGATGAGTGGAATTCTTGACATGTCTGCGTCATAGTATGTCCAGAATGTCCTTAATATGTCTGTGTCATATGTACTGTCATAGCATACCCAAGTAGTGTGTCCCTCAGTCCTCTGTCAGTTCCATCAAAATCGGACTGACCGTTCGGGAGTTATGATAAAAAAAAAAGAAGTAGGTAGAACAATTCCAGAGTAAAAAAAAAAACATAAACATACAGACAACACATATAAACAGTTAGACAGACAAACAAACTCAATGAAAAATCGTCGTGATGTCACTTGTAATCTCATTTGTTCGAAAAGAAAAATCAGCACCAACTTACTCCTTCTCGCGGCGTCAACTACAATGATGTCAACAAACCTATAAATCAACAACGGTTTGAATTTTGTGAAAGGTTTGAAATTGAAGAAGATAATAAAACATGATAAACGAAAGATAGCTGCTCAACAAAAAAAAAATTCCAGAAAAAAAAAAAAAAAAAAAAAACATAAACATAAACATACAGACAACACATATAAACAGTTAGACAGACAAACAAACTCAATGACAAATCGTCGTGATGTCACTTGTAATCTCATTTGGTCGAAAAGAAAAATCAGCACCAACTCACTCCTTCTCGGCGTCAACTACAATGATGTCAACAAACCTATAAATCAACAACAGTTTGAATTTTGTGAAAGGTTTGAAATTGAAGAAGATAATAAAACATGATAAACGAAAGAAAAAAATGTCAGGGAACAAATGAGGCGAAAAATTGGTTCTTAGGGAACCGCCTCTCCTCTGCGTGGAAATATGAGGGAGAAATGATGTAGGTATACAAAACAAAATATGTCGGGAGGAAAAAAATAAATAAAGCAAACGGCACAATGCTTTCACACATAAACGACAAGACTTGAAAGACTTTTTTTTGAGGTTTGATTGAGGAAACTGCAATTGATAGGGTCTTATCGTCCCGAAATCGAAGGAAAACGGGATAGGAGAAAGCCAGCCGTTCCGAACCTTATCCCACCGGGATCAGATAAAATTCGCCCCGGGCGGCAATCGACCTAGCGCTTACAAGACAGACGCTCTACCTACCAAGCTAACTAGGCTGGCTAGATAGAACAAATGAGGCGAAAAATTGGTTCTTAGGGAACCGCCTCTCCTCTGCGTGGAAATGTGAGGGAGAAATGATGTAGGTATACAAAACAAAATATGTCGGGATGAAAAAAATAAATAAAGCAAATGGCACAATGCTTTCACACATAAACGACAAGACTTGAAAGACTTTTTTGGGGGGGTTTGATTGAGGAAACTGCAATTGCTGGGTCTTATCGTCCCGAAATTGAAGAGAGAAGGAAAACAGTATAGGAGAAAGCCAGCCGTTCCGAACCTTATCCCACCGGGATCAGATAAAATTCCCCCCGGGCGGCCATCGAACCCGTGACCTAGCGCTTACAAGACGGACGCTCTACCTACCAAGCCAACTAGGCTGGATAAATAAGTGTCAAAATGACAATCGAAATTCGTTCAACCATTGTGCTACTGACAGATTGGAGGTGTAATTGGTATGGACAAGTAGTCATACAACCTTGCTGATTCATATATCCTTCAAAGGCGACATGAAATTTCTCACCCTGAATCAGCAACTTTAAAAAGCAAAACAGAAGCCTCAACAAACTTCCCAAAAAACAGTGAGACTCCATGTCCTTCAGAGGCGACTTGAAACTTCTCACCCTGAATCAGTAACTTTAAAACCCAAAACAGAAGTCTCAGCAAAACCAGTGATCCTTCAGCAGCTTCCAGACACCAAAATATGTAGCGAGAAACAAACACACAGACAAACACGAACAGACAGACAGACAAACAAACAAATAAACTCAAAAATCGGCCGTCAAAGCAAAAAATATCGTCCAAAAAACCAGTGATCCCTCAGCAACTTCCAGACACCAAAATAGCGAGAAAAAACACGAACAGACAGATAAAAAAAAAGAAAAAAAAAATCAGCGAGTCCTCAGCAACTTCCAGACAGCAAGAGTGAGGAAGTTCAAAGTACCGAAGAACCTCGGAACAGCAAAATATGAAGAAGAGGAGAAAAGGTTCAGCAATCAGCAATTCAGCGCAGAGATAACAGATGAACATTAAGACTGGATCCATTCAAGTGAAACTAACTTCGTAAAAGTGAAAGATATCCTCGGTGAAAATGAGGAAGACGTGGAAATGATGAACATTAAGACTGGATCCATTCAAGTGAAACTAACTTCGTAAAAGTGAAAGATATCCTCGGTGAAAATGAGGAAGAAGGAGTGGAAATGAAAGACGAGGGAGAAGGACTGGAAGTGAAAGAGGAAGAAAGTATGGAAATGAAAGGAGAAGTTAAAATCATAAGGAGGAAGAAGAATCATAAGGGTGGGGAAAAATCGAAGAACCTCGGAACAGCAAAATATGAAGAAGAGGAGAAAAGGTTCAGCAATCAGCAATTCAGCGCAGAGATAACAGATGAACATTACATTAAGACTGGATCCATTCAAGTGAAACTAACTTCGTAAAAGTGAAAGATATCCTCGGTGAAAATGAGGAAGAAGGAGTGGAAGACGAGGGAGAAGGACTGGAAGTGAAAGAGAAAGAAAGTATGGAAATGAAAGGAGAAGTTAAAATCATAAGGAGAAAGAAGAATCATAAGGGTGGGGAAAAAGTGGGAAGGGGAAATAATTTGAATGTATAATAGCGAAGAAGACTCGCGAAAAGAATAAGAAGGCAGGAGACATTGAAGAAGAAAAGTTAAAGGAGGGGGAGTAAGAAGAAATGGAGAAGTGGGAGACAAAGAGTATTGAGAAAGGGCGGAGTAGGAGCTAAGGAAGTGAGAGTAGGAAGATGAGATGAAGGGAGAGGTAAAGAAGAAGACAGAAAGGGAGAAAACAAGTCAAGATAAAAATTTAAAAATAAGGAAAGTAGGTACGGGGAAAAAGTGGGAAGGGGAAATAATTTGAATGTATAATGGCGAAGAAGACTCGCGAAAAGAATAAGAAGGCAGGAGAAATTGAAGAAGAAGAGTTAAAGGAGGGGGAGTAAGAAGAAATGGAGAAGTGGGAGACAAAGACTATTGAGAAAGGGCGGAGTAGGAGCTAAAGAAGTGAGTGTAGGAAGATGAGATGAAGGGAGAGGTAAAGAAGAAGACAGAAAGGGAGAAAACAAGTTAAGATAAAAATAAGGAAAAAGTGAGTGTAGGAAGATGAGATGAAGGGAGAGGTAAAGAAGAAGACAGAAAGGGAGAAAACAAGTTAAGATAAAAATAAGGAAAGTACTTACTTGGAAAAAATCCTCAAGAAATGGGTTGGTTGTAAGAAATAGTTTTTAATAGGTTATCCCGCAGCTGGTTTAAATTGCAAAAAATATTAGTTTCTTTTTTTTATGTCGATGTTAGTAGTTAACTAGGTAATTGGTATATTGAAAAGTTAGAACTTAAAAATATCTTCTGGTGTTTTGCCATCTTCACTAATTTTATGGTTATGTCTTGATGTTTTGGCATCTCCACTAATATTTTATAATGATTACCCTATATTTAAACTTCTTTTTTAATTAACTAATGTTAATCATAACAGGATTTCGATAATTCACAGCAACATATGAGTATTAATAAAAACATCATCTCATACTTACCTAGGAACAAGCATTATCAGGTACTTTGATTGATTGAAGCATAATAATCATAATCTAAATTATTCCAATCCATATAGGTACCTACATCAGTGGTATAAATTAGATAATTAGAAAATCACTTTTAGATGATTAGAACATAACTGCATTGGTTTAAAACACATTAATCCCAGATAACCCCAACTTCGGATCGTGTGCCAGATGTTTTCTTAATATGGTGTGTATTGGTATTAGCTAATAAAAACCATTAAAACCCCCGAAATCCTTCTTTTTATACTTCACTTCACCTAGTGAGATCAATAAATTGAGCATTGAGATTGAGACTAGCTATAGGCGATTTTCCCCTTTTTATCAATGGAAAATATAGGTAAATAACCAATGATTTTTTCTTTTTTTTTTTGTGAGCAAAGAAATCAAAGAAATCCTACGCAATATGGCCCTGAATCCCATATTAGGCAACACGAAAAGAGAAGCATGAGGATGTTATAAAACAAAGCAAGAACACACAAAAACATGTTAAACATTGAAGAAATTAAAAACATGAAACTCCGAAAACACATAAACTTCATGCCAGAAAGGAAGCAGGCTTGGGTGACCAGGAGCAGAAATCATCAAGATGGATTGCTTTTTAATAAACTTGGAATTAGTTCTGGGTGCATCTCTGGATGTGTTTCTAGGTGTGTACTTTGCTCATGTAGTAGAAAATAATATTACGAGTAGGTATGTATAAAGCCGCTATGAAGGTGCGTCCACACGACGGCCCCTATGTGTGGACACACCTTTACACTGAGACAATCAAACCCATTCAGACCGGGAGCAGAAATCATCAAGATGGATTGCTTTTTAATAAACTTGGAATTAGTTCTGGGTGCATCTCTGGATGTGTTTCTAGGTGTGTACTGTGTTCATGTAGTAGAAAATAATATTACGAGTAGGTATGTATAAAGCCGCTATGAAGGTGTGTCAACACGACGGCTGTCGATCCACATCGATCGACGGCTGTCGACTATGTGTGGACAAACCTTTACACTGAGACAATCAAACCCATTCAGACCGGCTGAGAGACCGCGGTCTGGAGCTTTTGCCGCCACACACATTCCGACGGTCAGTCAGTCGGTCTGAGCGTGAGTTTCTGGCATAAGACCCCACTTTCGAGATATATATGTACCTATCAGACCTAATATATATCTCTTTCTGTATATATAGGTACATATCAGAAAGATCAAAAAAAAAAAAAAAAGTTCGGCTCTTATGGGTAGAATGAGATGTTCAAAGATAGATTTTTCATTCTTACTCTCCCTCTGCCCTCTGGCAAATAAATTCACTCACAAATAAAACTAATAAAAGCAAGCATTTATAATCGACCAGGATCGATCGACGGTCGACTAACACATTACCCAATTATGTATAAGTTGGTATATGTACCATCATATTGGCATTCATCTTCTTATTTTGTTCACAAAACCAAAATGTGTTGTCGAAAAAGATAACATCTAAAACGGGCAACCGTATCTCGTTACTGAAAAGCATACGTTTGCCTCGCCTTCCCCCTGTACTCAATAAACCGCAGACTCGCAGACACATTGCAGATTGCTGAATTTTCGAAACCAGGACACACCATAGGTAACATAACATAAATACACTTTTACACTATTATGTATTATATACCTACATTACCTACCTATGTAGTGATATGTATTATGTACAGTAGAACCTCGATTATTTCAACTAAGCGGGACCGGGGTTAGATGAAATGATCACTTTCTATGATCTTTTCCTCTGATAAGATAGGATATCCTTTGAAAGACAAAGAAAAACAATGGACTTTGGATTTGAAATAATAGAGAGCTGAAATAATGGAAGTTGAAATAATCGAGGTTCCATGCTGTATATGTTGTGACGTATATTGTGTAGTGTATCATGTCTAGGTTGTGACGTCACACTCTGACAGTATCGTTATCGTTTTCCACGTGAAGTACGTTCTACTTCCGATGCGGCGTTGTCGTTTTGACGTGTACAATTCAATCAGGGAATGGAAACACATTTGAGGAAACCAGGAAACAGATTAAAATGTTTTAGATACAGTTCATAATTCATAAAGTTAGCGGTGATAGCACGTGAAATACATGAGTTCCCGATGAATCACTGATTGTTGGGCAACGTTTCACGTGGTTAAAATTTCTTTCTCTCTCTCTCTCTCTCTCTCTCTCTGCTCTCTCTCTCCTTCTCTTTCTCTCTCTCTCTCTGCTCTTTCTCTCGTTTTTTTCTTTTTCATTTAATCCTTTTTTATACATCATTCCCACTACTTCTCAACACATTTCCATACTTGAATCTCTCTCTCTCTCTCTCTCTCTCTCTCTCTCTCTCTCTCTCTCGCTCCAATCAGCACAAGGTGTGTGCAGACTCAAGTGTCGCGTTATGCGGATGTCAATTCCAAATTCCCAACCTGTCATCAAGCAGCACATTTTGCTGACACGATATCTGATGCTCTCTCTCTCTCTCTCTCTCTCTCTGTTCTCCCTCTCTCTCCTTCTCACTCTTCCTCTCTCTTTCTCTCTCTCTCTCTGTCTTTCTCGTTCTCTCCTTCTCTTTCTCTCTCTCACTCTCTGCTCTTTCTCTCTCGTTTTTTTTTTCTTTTTCATTGTTTTTCATTTGATCCTTTTTCATATGTACATCATTCCCACTACTTCTCCACACATTTCCATACTTGAATCTCTCTCTCCTTCTCTCTCTCTCTCACTCCAATCAGCACAAGGTGTGTGCAGACTCAAGTGTCGCGTTCTGCGGATGTCAATTCCAACTTCCCAACCTGTCATCAAGCAGCACATTTTGCTGACACGATATCTGATGCTGACTTGGGAAGTCGAATTGTTTTGTTTTTTGGGGAAAGACAACAACTTGTTCAACAAAGAAGACTGCTGACTCAAGTTTTCCCTCGTGCTGACTGAATACATTATCGTGAAAACTTGTGCCGGTATACATTTCCTAAATGGAAGTCAAAATAACTGGGCGTGGAAACGAACTCTTTTTTAGACGAATTTTTCTTTAGACACATTTTCTTTAGTATGCTGGGTCATCCCGTCATCTGGCAACCCAAACTTTGGGCAGCTCATCAATAAATTTTTATTGATCGTTTCTCTTGTTCGTGTCTTGTTTGCCAAATGCTATCAAACTGGTCAAACTGTTCGAGATTTAGCTATACTTTGATGACAAACAGACAAAATAAGTGCAAAATTGTTGAATTGAAACCTTCATCTCATTTCGCTCGGTTAATGTAGTCAATATAGTGTACCTACGAGATAACTTTTTGTCCGGCCCATTTTTGCTTGTTTTTCAGATGGAAATTCTGTCTATGAATCGAATTGAATGAAAATTCAGGGCCTGAAAAGAGTCTGTTTAAGAACGTAGCTAAGTACCTATACTTTTTTTATGCATTAATTGAATAAAACTTCCAAACCTAGAATCCATGCCTGCAATTGTCTTCAAGAAGTTTATTAATTGAAAGATTGAAACAGAGAATCAAACGACCTGTTCAGTCCTGCTGATGAGTGGAATTCTTGACATGTCTGCGTCATAGTATGTCCAGAATGTCCTTAATATGTCTGTGTCATATGTACTGTCATAGCATACCCAAGTAGTGTGTCCCTCAGTCCTCTGTCAGTTCCATCAAAATCGGACTGACCGTTCGGGAGTTATGATAAAAAAAAAAGAAGTAGGTAGAACAATTCCAGAGTAAAAAAAAAAACATAAACATACAGACAACACATATAAACAGTTAGACAGACAAACAAACTCAATGAAAAATCGTCGTGATGTCACTTGTTAAATCTCATTTGTTCGAAAAGAAAAATCAGCACCAACTCACTCCTTCTCGGCGTCAACTACAATGATGTCAACAAACCTATAAATCAACAACAGTTTGAATTTTGTGAAAGGTTTGAAATTGAAGAAGATAATAAAACATGATAAACGAAAGAAAAAAATGTCAGGGAACAAATGAGGCGAAAAATTGGTTCTTAGGGAACCGCCTCTCCTCTGCGTGGAAATGTGAGGGAGAAATGATGTAGGTATACAAAACGAAATATGTCGGGAGGAAAAAAATAAATAAAGCAAATGGCACAATGCTTTCACACATAAACGACAAAACTTGAAAGACCTTATTTTAGAGGTTTGATTGAGGAAACTGCAATTGCTAGGGTCTTATCGTCCCGAAATCGAAAAGAGAAGGAAAACAGTATAGGAGAAAGCCAGCCGTTCCGAACCTTATCCCACCGGGATCAGATAAAATTCGCCCCGTGCGGCAATCGAACCCGTGACCTAGCGCTTACAAGACAGACGCTCTACCTACCAAGCTAACTAGGCTGGAAAAATAAGTGTCAAAATGTCAATCGAAATTCGTTCAACCATTGTGCTACTGACAGATTGTAGGTGTAATTGGTATGGACAAGTAGTCATGCAACCATGCTGTCAGCATGATGCTGATTCATATATCCTTCAGAGGCGACTTGAAATTTCTCACCCTGAATCAGCAACATTAAAACCCAAAACAGAAGCCTCAACAAACTTCCCAAAAAACAGTGAGACTCCATGTCCTTCAGAGGCGACTTGAAATTTCTCACCCTGAATCAGCAACTTTAAAACCCAAAACAGAAGTCTCAGCAAAACCATTGATCCTTCAGCAGCTTCCAGACACCAAAATATGTAGCGAGAAACAAACACACAGACAAACACGAACAGACAGACAAACAAACGAATAAACGTAAAACAACATTAAAGTTTTCAATTTCCACTGAAAACTATTGGAATTGGAAGAACTTTACAAAAAAATCGTGTCTCTTGATGAATAAAAGAGATATTAACATGATTCTTTTTGTAACTGTTTCTAATGACATTCCGCATTAAAAAAGGTTATGCGAAAATGAGCCTTAAAAGCGGCTTTACACAAATATGAGCCTTAAAGGGCCTAATCAAGTAATCAAGTTTAGTGCCTTCTTCTATGAAAGTGTTCAATGATGAAAAGATGCAATATTTTATGTTTCCCAAAGCTTACATTAATTTGGCCTAATGGGACTAATCTCAAACTGAGTCTAAATACAGCACTCGGTAATCTCGGTATGTACTCCATACTCCTATATCTAAGTACACCTTACCTATTTATTTTATAATACTGCCTACTCTTTACTTGTAGCTCTACCTTCTACTTGCTACTTATCCCTCATTTAACTAACTAGTTGAAGAAAGTCCTCAGGGATCATGCTTTTGAAACGTGGAAGATTAAACAGCAGACGACTGTACAAATTATAATATGTAATCATGATTGATGTATAACATGCCTGAAAATAAGCGAGCTATATGTAATTTAGGCGTGTACTGCCCACGTAGTCAGAGCTATATGTAATTTAGGCATGTACTGCCCACGTAGTTAGAGCTATATGTAATTTAGGCGTGCACTGCCCACGTAGTTAGAGCTATATGTAAGTTAGGCGTGTACTGCCCACGTAGTTAGAACACGCCTATGTACACTACCTAGATAGGAACATTCAACATTCAAAGTCCCCCTAATCCCTCTGGATTGGCTTTTGATTCATTTGCCCCGCAGAACGGCTGGCTTCCTCCTATTCTGTCTTCCTTCTCTATCCTTTTTCGGGACGATAAGACCTTAGCAGTTGCAGATCCCTCTATCATACCTCTTTTTACTTTTTATTTTTCATAACGAATATCCTTTGATCCTTAGAATAAGCATAGATAGAAGAATGGATAAAATGTATATTGTATATTAAAAAAATTAAATAAATAAAGTCATATATATTCAAAATCAAAAAAAGAAGCTGTCTAGTTTCCCAAAAAACACAATCGGTCTGAGCGTGAGTTTCTGGCATAAGACCCCACTTTCGAGATATATATGTACCTGTCAGACCTAATATATATCTCTTTCTGTATATACTCGGTCTGAGCGTGAGTTTCTGGCATAAGACCCCACTTTCGAGATATATATGTACCTGTCAGACCTAATATATATCTCTTTCTGTATAAATAGGTACATATTTTGCTGATGTGTGTAGGTATTTTCTTTGGGGAAATAGAGGGATCCCAGTTTCATAGACATAATAATATTTTGCTGTGTAAATCTAACAGGATATGAAGTAGAACGCCAAAACGCAATAGGTAAATGAGAGGCTCATTTCAAGAGGGACAAACAACTGAGTTTTGACATTCACTGCTCTTTCTTTCCCTTTTCTTCTCTCCTATTCTATTTTCTCTTCTCTTGTCATCTTCTTTTCGTCTCTCCTGTTCTTTTCATCATTCTCCAATTTCACCTCCCTCACACATCCCACCCTGTAGTCAGGATGTAGCCATTTTCCGATCTCCGTACGCCGTATAGGATTAAGCTTTTCCTTTGAACAATACTGTGTGGATGCTGAGGGTACGAAACACAAGGTAGGGGTGTGGTATTGTGCTGCCTTCCTTTAGTCTTCCCTCCCCTCAGATCTTACGTTTGAACGTAAAGATTATCGATAGCTGTAGATGTAGACTGTAGACTCTGTAGAGAATTGTAGAAGAAAGGATCACTGGGTAGGTACGAAACACAAGGTAGGGGTGTGGTATTGTGCTGCCTTCCTTTAGTCTTCCCTCAGATCTTACGTTTGAACGTAAAGATTATCGATAGCTGTAGATGTAGACTGTAGACTCTGTAACCCGGTAGAGTGCTGTAGAAGAAAAGATCACTGGGCCAGAAACCGTAGCTTTTACATATGAGTTATATGTAAGTATAAATTTAATCAGGGTCGTATTTAGCCCCCCCTCGCACCTAGAGCCTCAGTTTTCTCCTCTACCATAGACCAGAATCCTAAATTTTTTTTTT
>NW_007378878.1:11568-19052 GCF_000475195.1 Diaphorina citri | reverse complement strand
TCATCCCCCTCCTCCGCTACATCACTATTTAGACTCTCGGGCCGCCCTTGCCCCTCGATAAAATCCTGGATACGGCCCTAGGATACCTATACCTATAATACATATATTATGTAAGTATTAGGTACTTTTAACCTATCTACCTACTTATATTACTATCCGTATGACTGAATACATTATCGTGAAAACTTGTGCCGGTATACATTTCCTAAATGGAAGTCAAAATAACTGGGCGTGGAAACGAACTCTTTTTTAGACGAATTTTTCTTTAGACACATTTTCTTTAGTATGCTGGGTCATCCCGTCATCTGGCAACCCAAACTTTGGGCAGCTCATCAATAAATTTTTATTGATCGTTTCTCTTGTTCGTGTCTTGTTTGCCAAATGCTATCAAACTGGTCAAACTGTTCGAGATTTAGCTATACTTTGATGACAAACAGACAAAATAAGTGCAAAATTGTTGAATTGAAACCTTCATCTCATTTCGCTCGGTTAATGTAGTCAATATAGTGTACCTACGAGATAACTTTTTGTCCGGCCCATTTTTGCTTGTTTTTCAGATGGAAATTCTGTCTATGAATCGAATTGAATGAAAATTCAGGGCCTGAAAAGAGTCTGTTTAAGAACGTAGCTAAGTACCTATACTTTTTTTATGCATTAATTGACTAAAACTTCCAAACCTAGAATCCATGCCTGCAATTGTCTTCAAGAAGTTTATTAATTGAAAGATTGAAACAGAGAATCAAACGACCTGTTCAGTCCTGCTGATGAGTGGAATTCTTCACATGTCTGCGTCATAGTATGTCCACAATGTCCTTAATATGTCTGTGTCATAACATATCCAAGTAGTGTGTCCCTCAGTCCTCTGTCAGTTCCATCAAAATCGGACTGACCTTTCGGGAGTTATGATAAAAAAAAAAGAAGTAAAACAATTAAGAGAAGTACCGTAAAAAGTTAGAGAGCAACTAACTGCCAAAGAAAATTTGCGAAACAAAATTTGGTTGGACTGTGACAGCGAAAAATTTAGTAAAGAAAAAGAGTTTTGTTTTTTTGTTTTTTTTTTTTTTTTTTTTTTTTTTTTTTTTTTTTTTTTTTTTTAAGAGGTTTGACAGAGGGAACTGTAACTCTAGGGTCTTATCGTCCCGAAATCGGAGAGAGAAGGAAGACAGGATAGGAGAAAGCCAGCCGTTCCGAGAACGAACATTATCCCATCAGGATAAAATCCGCCCCGGGCGGGAATCGAACCCGCGGCCTAGCGCTTACAGGGCAGACGCACTACCAACTAAGCTAACTAGGCTGGCGTAAAACAACATTAAAGTTTTCAATTTCCACTGAAAACTATTGGAATTGGAAGAACTTTACAAAAAAATCGTGTCTCTTGATGAATAATAGAGATATTAACATGATTCCTTTTGCAACTGTTTCTAATAACATTCCGCATTAAAAAAGGTTATGCGAAAATGAGCCTAAAAAGCGGCTTTACACAAAAATGAGCCTTAAAGGGCCTAATCAAGTAATCAAGTTTAGTGCCTTCTTGTATGAAAGTGTTCAATTGTGAAAAGATGCAATATTTTATGTTTCCCAAAGCTTACATTAATTTGGCCTAATGGGACTAATCTCAAACTGAGTCTAAATACAGCACTCGGTATGTACTCCTATAGCTAAGTACCTACACCTTACCTATTTATAATACTGCCTACTCTTTACTTGTAGCTACCTTCTACTTGCTACTTATCCCTCATTTAACTAACTAGTTGAAGAAAGTCCTCAGGGATCATACTTTTGAAACGTGGAAGATTAAACAGCAGACGACTGTACAAATAACTATATAATAATTATGTAATCATGATAGATGCATAATGTGCCTGAAAGTAAGCGAGCTATATGTAATTTAGGCGTGTACTGCCCACGTAGTTAGAGCTATAATATGTAATTTAGGCGTGCACTGCCCACGTAGTTAGAGCTATATGTAAGTTAGGCGTGTACTGCCCACGTAGTTAGAACACGCCTATGTACACTACCCAGATAGGAACATTCAACATTCAAAGTCCCCCATAATCCCTGTGGATTCGCTTTAGATTCATTTGCCCCGCAGAACGGCTGGCTTCCTCCTATTCTGTCTTCCTTCTCTATCCGCTTTCGGGACGATAAGACCTTAGCAATGGCAGATCCCTCTATCATACCTCTTTTTACTTTTTATTTTTCATAACGAATAGCTGTCTAGTTTCCCAAAAACACAAACCTAGCCCAAAGTTGTGACTTTACCTATGCTAAGTACCTACACCTTACCTATTTATAATACTGCCTACTCTTTACTTGTAGCTACCTTCTACTTGCTACTTATCCCTCATTTAACTAACTAGTTGAAGAAAGTCCTCAGGGATCATACTTTTGAAACGTGGAAGATTAAACAGCAGACAACTGTACAAATAATTATAATATGATGTAATCATGATTGATGTATAATATGCCTGAAAATAAGCGAGCTATATGTAATTTAGGCGTGTACTGCCCACGTAGTTAGAGCTATATGTAATTTAATGTAATTTAGGCGTGTACTGCCCACGTAGTCAGAGCTATATGTAATTTAGGCGTGTACTGCCCACGTAGTTAGAGCTATATGTAATACCTTGCACACAAGAAGACCTCATGAAAGCAAACCCAAAAGCCATCCACGTTGCCAATTTCTGGAAATTCAAGATCTGATGTTCAAGTAAGTAAGTACCTACCTACCTACCCATGCGTTCACCAAATATGATATCTACACGAAAACTAAATACATATGAAAGTTGCAGATTGTAAATTGAGGAGTAAAAATTTGCAGACTCTAAACTGAACATAAAATATGCAAACTCTTAAATCAAAGATAAAATATGCAGACTCTTAAATCAAAGATAAAATATGCAGACTCTTAAATCAAAGATAAAATATGCAGTGAAGTAAATGGAAAGGTACATATGCAGACTCTTAAATCAAAGATAAAATATGCAGACTCTTAAATCAAAGATAAAATATGCAGACTCTTAAATCAAAGATAAAATATGCAGACTCTTAAATCAAAGATAAAATATGCAGACTCTTAAATCAAAGATAAAATATGCAGACTCTTAAATCAAAGATAAAATATGCAGTGAAGTAAATGGAAAGGTACATACGCATTCGTAAATTATGCACACAAATTTTCAACACCTTAACGTTCTGTACCTAACGTAAGGTTCCTTGTCACATTTTTGAACTACATACCAAATTTCAAGTCTCTAGCTTGTACCGTTCCCGAGATATTGTTAAATTACACCGAAAACCGCCAAAAAGCGGTAAAATGCCGCCAACCGTTGCACCGATCTTAACCAAAAGTTTCGTGTCGCATCCTTGTCACATTTGACATCTACGTACCAAATTTCAATTCTCTAGCTCTTACCGTTCTCGAGATATTTTGTTTACAGACAGACAGACAGACACACACACAGACACACAGACACACACACGGACCAATGGCTGAAACTTTGGATTTAGGCTCTAGGGACCTCAAAACGTGTTTTGGCACTAAAAATAGGACCAATGGCTGAAACTTTGGATTTAGGCTCGGACCTCAAAACGTGTTTTGGCACTAAAAACTGACCATCGAAATTTTGACCCGATTACATTACTTTCCTTCCTATAGGATAAGGAAAGTAAAAATCCTCAAGAAATGGGTTGGTTGTAAGAAATAGTTTTTAATAGGTTATCCCGCAGCTGGTTTGAATTGCAAAAAATGTTAGTTTCTTTTTTTATGTTTTTTTTATGTCGATGGGGCTAATGACATTCGAAGTCGTGCCCCTTTTAAAATAAATTTATGAAAAAAAAAAAAAATATGTCGATGTTAGTATATTGAAAAGTTAGAACTTAAAAATATCTTCTGGTGTTTTGCCATCTCCACTAATTTTATAGTTCTGTCTTGATATTTTGGCATCTCCACTAATATTTTTTAATGATTACCCTGTATTTAAACTTCTTTTTAAATTAACTAATGTTAATCATAACAGGATTTCGATAATTCACAGCAACATATGAGTATTAATAAAAACATCATCTCATACTTACCTAGGAACAAGCATTATCAGGTACTTTGATTGATTGATGCATAATAATCATAATCTAAATTATTCCAATCCTTATAGGTAGGTACATCAGTGGTATATATTAGATAATAATATAATTAGAAGATCGCTTTTAGATGATTAGAACATGTGGTGAGGCTAAGTGAGATTTACAACTTTACCTACAACATAGGTGAGTGAAAACATAATTAAAAAAAAGCATTATGAATCCCAAAGAAAATACCTCCTTTGGAAAAACAAAACAAACCTGAGAAAAGAAGGAATTTTTATCGAGAAAAAAAAAAATCCTTTCTCTCATTAGTTAACTGTATCAGATATCCGTATACGGTACCTTTCAAATTAGGGAACGCTTTAATACGTGCCGGTTGGGCGGAAGAGCTCCTGGGGAAATAGGGACGAGATGAGAAAGCCAGAAGAACCATCAGAAATATTAGCAATATTGCTCTAGGAGGAATAACCAATCAAAGCGAAGCGCAAAGCTTTTGTAAGACAAAACAGAAAGTATTACAGGGTGTAATATTTTCAGAAAGTATTACAGGGAAAGTATTACTAGCAACTTCGCTCTTGGCGATTTTGCACTTGTTCTTAAAATGTGTCAACACAGTTGACGGCTGTCGATCGATCATCGATCGATGTGAATTTATTGTGAATCGATGTGAATTGACATCGATCGATGTGAATTCATTGTGAATCGATATGAATTGACATCGATCGATGTGAATTGACATCGATCGACGGCCATCGACTATGTGTAGACACACCTTTAATGGGAACAAGTGTAAATTGAAGTGGGGGTTTTAAAGTAAATTTTAACTAGGTTTTCTTGTGACGGGGTTTTACCCACCATTCGACGGTTTGTGTCCATTTTGTTTTGTTCTCCGTCTGTTATTTTCTACGTTTCTTTCCTTCTTCTATTTCTTTTCCTCTTCTCTTCTTTGTTCTTTCCTTCCTCTCTTCTATTACGCTTTTCTGTATTATTTTCTGTATTGTTCTCGTCTCTTTCTTTCCTTTTTCTTCACAATAAAATTCTTTCCTATTCTCTTTTCCTCTCTTCTTATGATCTTCTGTATTATTCACTGCTCTTTCTTTCCCTTTTCTTCTCTCCTATTCTATTTTCTCTTCTCTTGTCATCTTCTTTTCGTCTCTCCTGTTCTTTTCGTCATTCTCCAATTTCACCTCTCTCACACATCCCACCCTGTAGTCAGGATGTAGCCATTTTCCGAGCTCCGTACTCCGTACAGGATTATGCTTTTCCTTTGAACAATGCTGTGTGGATGCTGAGGGTACGAAACACAAGGTAGGGGGGTGGTATTGTGCTGCCTTCCTTTAGTCTTCCCTCAAGTAATTATGTACGTTTGAACGTAAATATTATCGATAGCTGATAGCTGTAGGTGTAGACTCTGTAACTCGGTAGAGTAGTGTGTAGAAGAAAGGATCACTGGGCCAGAAACCGTAGCTTGTACATATGGGTTATGTAAGTATATTACCTATTGGTATAAGTAGGACCATCGGCTTTAATAAACGCCCTTATTCACTGCGACCATGTAATAATACAAAAAAAATGGTCGGATCCTTTTTTGTTATAATTTCCACTTGCTCTCTCAACCGACATTTCGCCGTCATTTTTATTTGACTTATTGTTTGAGCGCCCCGTTTTGTCCAGCGTTCCCCACTTTGCCCTCCTCTCCCCAGCGTTTCACTTTGCCCCTCTCTCCCCTAAATGTTCTCCCTCGGGGGTTCCATTGTTCTTTTTCCGCACTCATGGGTATTCATAGTTACTGGAGGGAAGTTAGGTTTGGTGAATTCCTCTTGGGGAGTTGAACAACTGATTGCCAATTGAGCCACGAATGCTATAGTTGAATAACAGTAAACCCATTTTCCGCGCGGCGCCGCGGTGCGAAGGGTCAAATGATTTTTGGCTAAATTTCCTTCAGGGATGAACTATTCATTTCTGGGCAAAGTCGCAACTTTGGGCTAGGTTTGTGTTTTTTGGGAAACCAGACAGCTATTCGTTATGAAAAATAAAAAGAGGCATGACAGAGGGATCTGCAACTGTTAAGGTCTTATCGTCCCGAAAGCGGATAGAGAAGGAAGACCGAATAGGAGGAAGCCAGCCGTTCTGCGGGGCAAATGAATCAAAAGCCTTATTTGAGATTTTGACCACATAATAATGGAGCTCTAAGGGTTAGGTGGTAAAAAACGCCTCCGGCGTTAACCTCGCCTAGTGGTTACTTTCCACTCAAGAGTCTATTATTATTATATCTTTTGTGACATAAATGTAAGTATAAGTCAGGGTCGTATTTAGGCCCCCTCGCACCTAGAGTTTCAGTTTTCTCCTCTACCATAGACCAGAATCCTAAAATTTGGATCATCCCCCTCCTCCGCTACATCACTATTTAAACTTTCGGGCCGCCCTTGCCCCCTCGATAAAATCCTGGATACGGCCCTAGGATACCTATACCTAATACATATGATATAATTATTATGTAAGTAGGTACTTTTAACCTATCTACCTACTTATATTACTATCCGTATTAAGCTAACCTCTGGGATGCATTTCTAGAAGCAACTTTACACTTCACTTATCTCTTCAGAAGATTTTTTCTTCTTCTTTTACAGTGTTTTGCATGTCGAACCAGGTTGAGGGTTCGATTTCCGTCCGAGGCGAAATTTATCCTACCATGCTGTTCGGGAAATGAGTAATTTATCGTGCTATTCTGGGAACGGCTAGATTTCTGATATCCTGTCCCTCTCTCTTTGATTTCGGGACGAAAAGACCTCCATTTTTATCAAACCTCCTGTTTTAATTCATACGTACTCATATTACTAGAGTACCGAAACACAAAACAGACACCAGGAGGAAGAAAGAGAGAGAGAGAGAGAGAGAGAGAGAGAGAGAGAGAGAGAGAGGTAATGCAGATGTGATAAGTAGAGATGGAGATGTTTACACTGGAGGTGTGAAGAAGGGAAGAGGAAGAAAAGAAGAAGAGGGAGAAGGAAGGGAAAGAGAAGGGAGGAGAGGAAGGATGAGGAGGAGGAGGAGGAGGAGGAGAAGGAGGAGGAGGAGGAGGAGGAGATTTGCTTACTTTCCCAGCATGTTCAATTTTTGATTGCATTACCTTTCTGTTTTTTTTTTCTTCTTCTTCTTTTTCCCCTTATTTTATTTTCCCCTCCTCCTCCTCCTCTTCTTCTTTCTCCTCTCGTTCTCCTTCGCCATTATGTTATCCTGGATGATTAGCGTCCTTGAGAGAGGGGAGGAGGAGGGTGAGGGAGGAGGAGAAAAAGTTAAGAGAGGGGAAGACAGGAGAAGGAGAGGGAAGTTAGGAAAAATGAGGAAGAGGAAGTAGAGTGAGAAAAGAAGAATAAAAAAAAAAAAAAAAAAAAACGGGG
>NW_007378878.1:8036-11387 GCF_000475195.1 Diaphorina citri | reverse complement strand
AAAAAAAAAAAAATGGACCGATTGCAATACTTTCATTACTAGTAGATATAGCTCGCTATACTGTAGTAATAGAAAGTAAAAATGGACTGATTGCAAATTGCAATACTTTCTATAACTGTAGTAATTTCTCATTTCTATAACTGTAGTAATATAAAGTAAAGGGGGGGGGGGGAACTGAATTATCAAAGGATGAAATACGAAAAATTGGTGAGGCTAAGTGAGATTTACAACTTTACCTACAACATAGGTGAGTGAAAACATAATTAAAAAAAAGCATTATGAATCCCAAAGAAAATACCTCCTTTGGAAAAACAAAACAAACCTGAGAAAAGAAGGAATTTTTATCGAGAAAAAAAAAAATCCTTTCTCTCATTAGTTAACTGTATCAGATATCCGTATACGGTACCTTTCAAATTAGGGAACGCTTTAATACGTGCCGGTTGGGCGGAAGAGCTCCTGGGGAAATAGGGACGAGATGAGAAAGCCAGAAGAACCATCAGAAATATTAGCAATATTGCTCTAGGAGGAATAACCAATCAAAGCGAAGCGCAAAGCTTTTGTAAGACAAAACAGAAAGTATTACAGGGTGTAATATTTTCAGAAAGTATTACAGGGAAAGTATTACTAGCAACTTCGCTCTTGGCGATTTTGCACTTGTTCTTAAAATGTGTCAACACAGTTGACGGCTGTCGATCGATCATCGATCGATGTGAATTTATTGTGAATCGATGTGAATTGACATCGATCGATGTGAATTCATTGTGAATCGATATGAATTGACATCGATCGATGTGAATTGACATCGATCGACGGCCATCGACTATGTGTAGACACACCTTTAATGGGAACAAGTGTAAATTGAAGTGGGGGTTTTAAAGTAAATTTTAACTAGGTTTTCTTGTGACGGGGTTTTACCCACCATTCGACGGTTTGTGTCCATTTTGTTTTGTTCTCCGTCTGTTATTTTCTACGTTTCTTTCCTTCTTCTATTTCTTTTCCTCTTCTCTTCTTTGTTCTTTCCTTCCTCTCTTCTATTACGCTTTTCTGTATTATTTTCTGTATTGTTCTCGTCTCTTTCTTTCCTTTTTCTTCACAATAAAATTCTTTCCTATTCTCTTTTCTCATCTTTCCTTCCTCTCTTCTATGATCTTCTGTATCATTCACTGCCCTTTCTTTCCCTTTTCTTCTCCCCTATTCTATATTTTCTCTTCCTTTGTCATCTTCTTTTCGCCTCTCCTGTTCTTTTCATCATTCTCCAATTTCACCTCTCTCACACATCCCACCCTGTAGTCAGGATGTAGCCATTTTCCGAGCTCCGTACTCCGTACAGGATTATGCTTTTCCTTTGAACAATGCTGTGTGGATGCTGAGGGTACGAAACACAAGGTAGGGGTGTGGTATTGTGCTGCCTTCCTTTAGTCTTCCCTCAAGTCTTACGTTTGAACGTAAAGATTATCGATAGCTGATAGCTGTAGGTGTAGACTCTGTAACTCGGTAGAGAAGTGTAAAAGAAAGGATCACTGGTCCAGAAACCTTGTAGATATGGGTTATGTAAGTATATTATTGGTATAAGTAGGGACATCGGCTTTAATAAACGCCCTTGGTCACTGCGACCTGGTTAGATCTTTTGTGACATATGTATCTAAGTATAAGTCAGGGTCGTATTTAGGTCCCCCTTATTCCCTTCGAGCTTCATTTTTCTCAGACTTTTCAGACTGGCAAAATTTGGAGCATCCACCCCCCCCCCCCCCCGCCAAAACCCTCCCCCCCCCCCCCCCCCCCGACCAAATCCTGGATGCGGCCCTGGGGTAGATACCTACATATGTAAGTACCTATAACCTCTCCAATACTTAGATAATAGGTAGGTAAGTACATATTTATAGTATGTAGCTATACGTAAGCTAAACTGGGAGGCATTCCTGGAAGCTTTACACTTCACTTATCTCTTCAGAAGATTTTTTCTTCTTCTTTTACAGTGTTTTGCATGTCGAACCAGGTTGAGGGTTCGATTTCCGTCCCAGGCGAAATTTATCCTACCACTGTTCAGGAAATGAGTAATTTATCGTGCTATTCTGGGAACGGCTAGATTTCTGGTATTCCTGTCCTTCTCTCTTTGATTTCGGGACGAAAAGACCTCCATTGTTATCAAACCTTCTGTTTTAATTCATACGTACTCATATGACTAGAGTACCGAAACACAAAACAGACGCCGAACTTCAGACCAGACTATTTCAGCAGCAAATTTTTTCTCGATTTTTTTTTTTTTTTTCTCCTTCCTTTCATTGTTTTTATTTTCTCTTCTTCTTCTTCTTCTTTTTCTTCTCATTGTTTTTCTCTTTCTTTGTGATTACTAATATTACTAGTAGGTACTATCTACCATCTCAAGCGTCTTGGATGAACGACTGCTGAAATTTATTCCGAACTAAATTGAAGTCAGACCTGAAAACATCTGCTTATTTTCCCTCAGCTGAACTTGAATTAAATTGAAAATTTTAAAATATGCAGACTCTAAATTGAAGAGAAAATACGCAGACTCTATCTAAATTGAAGTCAAAATATGCAGAGAGTTAATGAACTTGGAATACGCAGATTGGAAGAACATATACGTACCTACCTACCTATGCGTTCACCAAATATGATATCTACACGAAAACTAAATACATATTATGAAAGTTGCAGATTGTAAATTGAGGAGTATAAATTTGCAGACTCTAAACTGAACATAAAATATGCAAACTCTTAAATCAAAGATAAAATATGCAGTGAAATAAATGGAAAGATACACACGCATTCGTAAATTATGCACACAAATTTTCAACACCTTAACGTTCTGTACCTAACGTAAGGTAAATTTACACAATTCTTAATGTAAATACATACATTTATTTACATATTTCTGTAAATTCTGTACCTACTGTCTATGTACTTACCTATTTACCAACATAACTAGCTACTTACCTACCTATCTACTATTCTGATATACATTATACATAGTTACTATCAACAAAATTACCTCCTCTACAAGGAATACAAGGATAAAGACTTCTCCCTCCTTCAATTTAATTTTCGCCCCTCCCCTTCCTTATTTCTTTCCCTTATTCCCCTCCTTCTTACCTTATTTTCGTCTACCCCTCCCTCCTTCTTCCTTTTCCTCCCTCGTTCTTCTTCACCATTTGCTTTGTCTAGTGGAAAATTCGCTGATTTGCTGATTTTCTATTATCTCTCCTCATTCTTCGTCCTTCTTATCCTTCATTCCTTTTCGAAAATAAGACAGACGAGAAAAATTTACATTCCCAGAATCTGAGAGAGAGAGAGAGAGAGAAATAGACAGACAGACAGAAAGAAGAGAGA
>NW_007378878.1:0-2500 GCF_000475195.1 Diaphorina citri | reverse complement strand
GACGGACGAGGAAGATCTGCTCATCCACCACAGGACATGAGATCGGAAATCTCCGACTTTAACAGAAAGAATAAAAGATGAGAACGAGGAGAAAAAAAGGGAAAAGGAGGACGAAAAGAAGAAGAAGAAGGAGAAGAAGAAGAAGAAGAAGAACAACAACAACAACAACAAGTAGAAGAAGAAGAAGGAGAAGAAGAAGAAGAAGGAGAAGGAGAAGAAGAACAAGGAGAAGAAGAAGAAGAAGAACAAGGAGAAGAAGAAGAAGGAGGAGAAGAAGAAGAAAGAGAAGAAGAAGAGGAGGAGGAGGAGAAGAAGAAGAAGAACAAGAAGAAAAGAAGAACAAGACTAAGAAGAATAACTATAGGAGAAGGACAAGATAAAGGGTGAAAGGGAAAAAACACACAAGGAAATAGAGAGAACAAGCCAAGATGTTTTCTGAAGTCGTGCTTTCCATTACAAGCAGCTTCTTCTAACCACCTACCTACCAAAACCACCCTACTACTCTGCAGCTGCACTAACCACTCTTCTACTTTACTAGCCACTAGCCACCCTTCTACGGTAGGTACTGACCACCTTAATACTCTACAAACCATCCTAATTCTGCTATCCATCCCTTTACAGGCATCACGCAGTTAACCGAAGGTTTCAAATCCAAACCTTAGATCTCGTTGGTTATTACCTATTTTCATCAGAGTTTTTCTAATTTTAATTTCATCTGCAGTGAAAAGCGATATTTATAGGTAGGTACTTCGTTTTTTCCCCCCTCTTCTTCCTCCTCCTCTTCCTCCTCCTCTTCCTCTTCCTCCTCCTCTTCCTCCTCCTCTTCCTCCTCCTCCTCTTCCTCCTCCTCCTCTTCCTCCTCCTCTTCCTCCTGCTCTTCCTCCTCCTCCTCTTCCTCCTCCTCTTTTTTTCTCCTCCTCCTCTTCCTTCTCGTTCTTTCTTCTCCTCCTCCTCCTTTTTCTTCTTCTCCTCCTCCTATACCTCTTGATGCTTTTTCTCCTCTTCTTTTTTGTTCCGCTCTAACTCTTCTTCCTGACTTCTCCTCCTCCTCCTCTTTTTTTCTCCTCCTCCCCCTCCTCTTCCTGTTTTTTTCTCCTCCTCTTCCTGTTTTTTTCTCCTCCTCCTCCTCCTCTTCGTTCTCCTCCTACTTATTATGTATAGTAAATTTTCTTGCCAGTAAATTTCTGCACACTTTTTTAATTCTCTTCCTCCTCCTCTTCCTCCTCCTCCTCTTCCTCCTCCTCCTCTTCCTCCTTTTTCTCCTCCTCCTATACCTCTTGATGCTTTTTCTCCTCTTCTTTTTTGTTCCGCTCTAACTCTTCTTCCTGACTTCTCCTCCTCCTCCTCCTCTTCCTTCTCGTTCTTTCTTGTCTTGCTTCTCCCATGTTCCGATGTGGCGAGAGGAAGAAACGAATACAGATTGGAAAATTAAATCGTAGCGACTCGCTTGAATTTTAATTCCGCCTCGATGCAGCGCTAGCGAGACTTCTTACTATGGGGGAGGAATTACTTTAATGGGGGAGGGGAGGGAGGGATGGTGAGAGGAGGAAATGAGAGGGGGGAGGAAGAGGAAACATTGGTTAAGATGGGAGGGATTTTCAAGTAGGGAAAAGAGAATATAGACTGGTTTTATAATGTGTTATTCATATTTTTTTTTTAAAGGGGGGGGGTGGTGCAATGTTTTTCAGATTATGATTTTGGCACATGTCCTTTTTTTGGTATTTCTCCAAACGTTGCTGATTGGTTCTTCTTTTAAGTATATTTAAAAGTCACAAAAAATATTTGTTCTTAAAAAAAAATGTTCTAATTCTAATCCCTAATCCTACACCTTACCTACTTGTAAAGCTCAAAATAAAAAAGGGAATTTTTCTACCTCCACCTAACCTACCTACTTTTTTTCCCCTCTCTCTCTCCCTAGTGGGAAAAATAACACCCCATTTAACCCATTTTGCAGAAACAACATAAATTCCTTTACGTAATTAATTATCCACAGAGGGAGAGAGAGAAAGAGGGGGAGAGAGAGAGAGAAAGAGGGAGTGACAGAGAGAGAAAGAGGGGGAGAGAGGGAGAGAAAGAGGGAGGGAGAGAGAGAAAGAGGGAGTGAGAGAGAGAGAAAGAGGGAGAGAGAGAGAAAGGGAGAGAGAGAGAGAGAGAGAGAGAGAAAGAGGGAGAGAGAGAGAGAGACAGAGACAGGTCATTATTGTAATAGGTATGCTGGCTTTTGAGAAAGAATGTAAGTGGAAAGTAAAAAAAAATCTCACATAGCCCCAATGATCTCATTTGGTCCTCTCTCTCTCTCTTTCTCTCCTTTTTTCTCTCTCCCTTTCTCTCTCTCTCCCTTTCTCTCTCTCTCCCTTTCTCTCTCTCTCACTCCCTCTTTCTCTCTCTTCTTCTTCTTCTCTCTCTCTATCTCTCTCTCTCGTTACCTTTTTTTGTCAAGGTTCATCAGGTAACAAGTGTCACCTCCATCTGACGGACGAGGAAGATCTGCTCATCCACC
>NW_007378877.1:75154-89804 GCF_000475195.1 Diaphorina citri | reverse complement strand
AATCACATACAGCGCCTCAGGGTGAGATCTACTCTATAATCATCCCAAATAAAAATCTTTCTTCATTCTTCATACCGTTCATAGTGATCAAAGGTGATTATCAGAGCTGTTTAAAAAATTTTGAAATTTTAAAACAACATTTTAAAAGATTCAATACATATTTTAACATTTTTAACTCGTTAAATCTACTAGGGTAAATATTAAAAAATATGTTTCATGTAATTGATGAGTATGCGTACCTTAGGTTACCCTTCATAGGACAACATTGATTTTATAAATACGAGGATTTGATAAGAGGTACGAGTTCTTCTTCTACAACCTCCCTGGCCGAGTGAGTGGGTATCACAGGAAACTTAAACGCCGGAGATCCCAGGTTCCATTTCCCTCTCTCTCCCTCTCTCTCTCTCTTATTTTCCTTTCCTATCTCTCTTTCATCCCCCTCCTCTCTTTTCTTTTATCCTAACTTCCCTCTATTTCTCTTCCTGTTTTATTTCATACTCGTTCTCTCTCTCTCACTTTCCCTCTCTCCCTCTTTGCTCTCTCCTTTCTCTCTCTCAGAAACAGAGAGAGAGAGAGAGAGAGAGAGAAACATAACCTGAGCCCCAGTAGGCCTATCATTTTCTGTTTGCACAAAGAGACACTCAGCTTTTTCTCTCTCTCTCTCTCTCTCATCCCCCACCTCTCTCTCTCTCTTTGCTCTCTCTCCTCTCTCTCTCTTTGCTTTCTCTTTTCTCTCTCTCTTCCTATATTTATCTCCCTCTCCTTATCTGTTTCTCATCTCTTCCTATATTTCTCTCCCTCTCTTCTTCCCATCGTTCTCCACCTCTCCTTAGCTCTTTCTCTTCTTTCCAGCTCCTACCTTCTCTCTCAATCTCCCTCCTGTCTTTCTATCTCACAATCTCCTCCAAATAATTCATTACTTATCGGAAATTCCGAGATTTCTCCGAGTAATGACTAAAAACTAAACTGGGAGTATCTATCAGTGATCAGTCTATACGTACTTCCTAACATCCCATGTCCCCCTAACACTAACCTAGCCATCTCTCCAATTCTGGAGAAAGGTGTGAACATCACACGACTTTCCTCATCCTATTGAATGATGCTTATTTTGGGTGTTCTTGTTCTTATAGCCAAACTTTTACAACATCTTTAACCGTTTAGTCGGTATAGCTGAAAACCGCCAAAAAACGGTCAAAAACCGCTAAAAAGCGGTCAAAATACCGCCAACCCCAGCACCTATCTCTAACAAAAGTTTCGTGTCGCATCCTTGTCACATTTGACATCTACAATACATCTAAATCTGAATTCCGGAGCAGACACACCGAAATCAATTAAAATTTTAAACAAACTATTTGGAATTTTGGAAGAGTCTGCCACTCATCTTACGAAATATTTATTATGTCCTCCCCCCGCCTTCTTCCTTCTGCGCCGTCACTTCTCCTCCTCTTCTTCCTCCTCCTCTTCTTCGTCTTCTTTTTCTTCTTCACAAAACCAATTAATAATTTTCTGTAAGAAACAATGGGATGAGGGAAACAAAGAGATTTTTTTAGCCCGTCCTTCCTTTATTATTACGATAGAAATAACAGAGGGAAGGAGAGAGAGAGAGAGAGAGAAAGGTACATTTGAGGGAGAGAGAGAGAGAAAGGTACATTTGAGGGAGGGAGAGAGGGAAGGAGAGAGAGAGAGAGAGAAAGGTACATTTGAGGGAGGGAGAGAGAGAGAGATGTACAAATATCTTACTACTTTCCACTTTGATGTTGTTTATCACGCTTCCAAGGGTACGGAAGTATGTATAACATAGGCCTTTCTCTGTCAGTCCCTCTCACTCTTTTGCTCTTCTCTCTCTCTCTCTCTCCTTCCCTCCCACCTCTCCCTCCTTCTCTATCTCTCTTTCGCTCCCACTTTCCCCCACTCACTCACTCTCTCTCTCTATTTCTCCCTCGAAGAGAGAGAGAGAGAGAGAGAGGGAAAATTAATGAAAAATCAAGAAATGAACAAGAAAACGAGGTTAGAGGTGTGAGAGAGAAGGAGAGGGAGAGAGAAAGAGAGAGAGAGAGAGAAAGGAAAAAAAACAAACGAGTCACATGAGAAAGTGATGTATGAGGATAAGAGAGAGCAGAGAGGGAGAGAGAAAGAGGGGAAGAGAGAGAGAGAGAGAGAGAGAGAGAGAGGGGGGGTGTTTGTGGTTTTAAGTAACAAGAAAGTAGAAAACAAGTTTCCATCTCACCTCAAACCCAATTTCCCTCTCTCTCTCTCTCTCTCTCTCTCTCACTCACTCCTGCCAAAACATGTATTGTCTCTCTTTTTCTTTCTTCCCTCCCCCCTCCTCTCTCTCTCTCTTTCTTTTAATTTCACACATACCTTTTTTGTGTATCCTTGACTAAGTTTTTACTATACTTCTCTCCCTCTCCCTCCCCCTCTCTCTCTCACACACACCTTTTTTTTGTATCCTAAACTAAGTTTTTACCATACATCTCTCCTTTTCTCTCTCTCTCTCTCTCACACACAGACTTCGACTTCTCTTTCTCTCTCACACACACACACACCTTTCTCACACACACCTTTCTTTCTCACTCACACATACACACACACACACACCTCTCTTTCTCACTCACACAAGGGAGAAGAAAGGGAAAGAAATGCGTATCACTTTCTGAACTTTCTCCCACACTCCAAAAATAAACCAAAGCCAATGTTTCTTCCTAATGAAAAACTTTTGCGGATTTGTGAACTTGTGAACAGGAGAGTCCTAGTGAAAGGAGGTGGGGGTGAATAACAAAGGGATAGAGAGACAGAGAGGGAAGGAGGGAGGGGTAGAGAATTCCCAAGGAAAGATCACACGCACATTTTCCTTTCTCTCTCTCTTTCATTTTCACCAGAGATTTTAGTTTCTCTTTCTCTCTCACTGTTAACTACCCTAATGGCTTTAGATCTTTTTCCCTCTCTCTCTTCCCTATCCTTCCCTTACTCTTTTTCTCTCTCTCTTCCTACCCTCCCTCTTTCTCAAATCTATTCTCTCCATCTCTCTCCTTCCTCTCTCTCTCTTTACTTTCCAAGAATATGTTCTCTCTCCCTCACACACACCCACATTCTCTCTCTCTCTCTTCCTTCATCTCTTTCTATCCTCTGCCTTCTTCCCATCTGTTCTACCTCTCTTTCTTTCGCCCTCTCTCCTCTCTCTTATACTTTTTTCAAGGATCCATTTTCTCTCTCTCTCTCTCTCATATGTTTCATTACTAATTAAATTTCCCTCTCATGTGGGAATTGTGTCCCCCGTCTTCTTTCTTATCTTTAAAACCTCTTAAAATGTTTAGAAACAATCTTGAAAATTTCTATTATAAAAATCAAAATTCCATAATTTATGGCTTTCTATTAACTATGAACAGAGGGGCACTTATGCTATGGGGAGCGCTGTGTGGTGTCATGACCCGGAACCACAAAACCAATTAGGGTGACATTTGTTATAGACATAACCCTTCACCTCATAGACAATTTTGTATGGGTATGGGTTATCTGTCCTAATGGTTTTAGCGCCAGTGGCATTGATGTGAGGTTGTAAGGGTTTGCGCCACATGTTCCCACTAATGTCTAATGTTAGGGACAATAATGGCAATATGAACGATTTCCCCATATAGCTCTGGTACTTTTATGGGTATCTGTTTAATAGTTTTAGCGACAGTAAGACCTTATTTGAGTAGGGATAATCGAGTCCTTTTGATTACATAATGTTCAAGTGTACAACTCTTAATAATCTTAACCCGTGAACCTAAAAACTCAGAACTCTTTCCCAGAAAGCGGCCAAAGCACGGCACAAAATTTCAGGACAAAGCCTTATCCCCCGGGCGCAAAACGTGTTTTGGCACTAAAAACTGACCATCGAAATTTCGACCCGATTACATTACTTTCCTTCCTATAGGATAAGGAAAGTAAAAAGGGGGTGGTTTTCTCTTTCTCTTCCAGTCTTCCCTGTACAGTCGAACCTGTCTAAGTGGGAATCCAAGGGACACACAATTTTTTCCCACTCATCCAGGTTTCCCAGTTTAAAAGTGTCCCACGTAGAGAGGTTGCCATTTTTCTATTCCCACTTATATGTAATAGAGGTAAATGTGAACACTGGTTTGGAGGAAGAGGAATACGCTATGCTTTCCCACAAATTCCCACTTACAGAGGTCCGCAGAAGGCTCCGGACCTGGGAAAACGGCAACCTTTCCCACTGACAGAGGCTCCGGACCGAGTATCTAGAAAAAGTTATTCCCACTTGTACAGAGGCTCGATTTTCCCATTTAAACAGGTTTTCTAGTAAAAAGTCAAGGGGCCACGATTTTTTCCCCCCAGTTATCCAGGTTTCCCACTTAGACGAGTCCCACTTTAAACAGGTTTTCTAGTAAAAAGTCAAGGGGCCACGATTTTTTAGCCCGTCCTTCCTTTATTATTACTAATAATAAAAGGTATAGTGGACGGACTATTGTATTTCCCAGTTATCCAGGTTTCCCACTTAGACAGGTTCGATTGTATCAATCTCCCCTTTCCATCTCTTTATTACACCCTGTTTTTCCGCTTTCTATCTCTTTATTAGGCTCTCATTCCAGCAGGATAAACAAAGAATAGATATTCTATTCAGTATTCTATTCTATTCTATTCAGTAGTTTGCCTATGGGTAAACAGAGACATTATCTAGCATAGGCATCTAAGTATCTAGTGACAGGAAGACATGAGTATTTAATTATTTAATGGCCTCCCTATACTCATATTATACAGGGTGTATCAATTTCATGGCAGTACAAAAGGGGGACGTTTATCAGGACAAGAGGTACACAATAGGGCTGCCTGGAAGAGACCATAAAATTTCATACCTCGGCTGGGATTGAACCCACGCCCTCCTGTTTACCAGGCGAGCGCCTTGACCACTACACCACCGAGGCAGAAATATGTAACTCTCTTTTCTATCGGATCCTATCACATTACACCTAGGCGTTCCCAGAAAACTGATGTGTCCGGAAGTTTGTCTATGTGTACCTTTATGCTTTATAAGTACATACATTATACCAGGCTTGTCCAACCCGCGGCCCGCATCGCGAAGGCCCGCCTAAAAAAATGAAGGAAAATCACACCTTCTACGTTTGTGTACCGAAGCATTTCTCTCTCTCTCTCTCGCTCTAAAGGACATCTAAAGAATGGAAAAATAGAGGGAGACAAAAAGGAGAGAGAGAGAGAGAGAGAGGGAGAGAGAAAAAGAGAGAGAGTAAAAGTTTGCATTACTCACACAGGCACGGGTCAAACGAAAAGGAAGGGAGAGGTCTCTCTCTCTCTCTTAACTATAGTTGAATCAAAGGATAAGGGAAGGTGGAAGAGAGAGAGAGGGGGGGAGAGAGAATATATTTATCAAACCAAAACTCATATTCTCTCTCCCTCTTTCTCTTTCGCCCATTGTTTTTCTCTTTCTCTCTTTGTCTCATTCTCTCTCATTTTCCTCTCTCTCCCTCGCTCTCTCTCTTCAATAAAGAAGTCCAACTGGCAAAATTATTAAAAAAAAAAAAAAAAAAATCAAATCAAAAGAACCCAAGCTGTCGACTTATTTATTATTTAGCTTTCTCTCATTTTCTCTCTGTGTCTCCCTATTTTTCCCCCGTTCTTTTCTTCCGTCTTCCTCTATATCTTTCTCTCTCACCCTCTTTTCCTCCTTTCCTCTCTCTCTCCAACACTATACATAAATTGAAACGGAATCCAATCTATCTATTTTCTATTTTCAATTCTACCCCTAACATTTTTTTTTCCAACGGCAAAATATCGTAAATTCTTTTTTATGTGATTGGCGATTTGCCATAGATTTCGATATTTTTTTTTCTCTCTCTCCCTCTTTCTATCTCTTACTGTTACGTAGGTTCTCTCATTTGATCATAAATTTCTCCCTCTATCCTTCTCTATAGCATACCTTTGCCAAATAAGAGAGACAGAGAGAGAGAGAGAGAGAGAGAGAGAGAGAGAGAGAGAGAGAGAGAGAGAGGGGGGGGGGGAGAGGGACGTTCCCTACACGACGCTCTTCCGATCTCCCTATTGATCCTCAGTACTGTCTCTACATCGATATTAGTGGAGATGTCAAAACTCCTAATATGTATTAATGGAGATGTCAAAACTCACAATATTAGTGGAAATGTCAAAACTCCCAATATTAGTGGAAATGTCAAAACTCAAAATATTGGTGGAGATGTCCAAACTCCCATTATTAGTGGAAATGTCAAAACTCAAAATATTGGTGGAGATGTCCAAACTCACAATATTAGTGGAAATGTGAAAACTCCCAATATTAGTGGAGATTGCACATAAGAAAAAGAAAGCTAAAAAAGGGGAACAAATTGACAAATTTATCAATTTGTTCCCCTTTTTTAGCTTTCTTTTTCTTATGTGCAATTTTTTACAGTTTACACTGATGATGCCAGCAATGGCGAAACATTAGTGGAGATGTCAAAACTCCTAAAATTAGCGGAAATGTCAAAACTCCCAATATTAGTGGAAGTGTCAAAACTCAAAATATTGGTGGAGATGTCCAAACTCCCAATATTAGTGGAGATGTCAAAACTACCATTCTCCTAAAATTAGTGGAAATGTCAAAACTCCCAATATTAGTGAAAATGTCAAAACTCAAAATATTGGTGGAGATGTCCAAACTCCCAATATTAGTGGAAATGTCAAAACTCCTAATATTAGTGGAGACGCCAGAAACCAACGAATCCAGATACTTGAATCCATCGAATAAAGACTCATTGGAGTAAAAAAAAAAAAAATTCTTTTGTCTTACTTCAAATGGTCTTGTCTTAGGTCTTACTCTGAGTTGATTTTTCGTCGCTTCTGGGTTTCGAATAGCAGTCCCCTGGGTATTCAGTGTATTTATATTTATATGTATAATGACTGCTGAAACCCTCCAAGAGATAACCTACATGTCCATTAGAAGGATTTCTGCCGGGATAATATCTCGAGATTATCTCTCATCAGTGGCGTAGCGTGGTCTAACTCCAAGTGTAGGGCGGACACTAATTTCTATGACAATATCTATCTAATAAGAATACAATAATTGTTTAAAGTCAATATTTAAGGATATTTGAGTGGAATTTTCGAGTGTATGGCCGCCATACACACCCTACATGGACGCTACGCCACTCTCTCATGTATTTTGCCTTAAGATAAAGTTTAGGAGAGTAGTAATACTCCATTATTTCCCCCACATGTTCTTACTATTTTGAAGATTAGGTAATAAGAATACAATAATTATTTAAAGTCAATATTTAAGGATATTTGAGTGGAATTTTCGAGTGTATGGCCGCCATACACGCCCTACAATCCCTAGATGGACGCTACGCCACTGTCTCTCATGTATTTTGCCTTAAGATAAAGATTAGGAGAGTAGTTATACTCCAGTATTTCCCCCCACATGTTCTTACTATTTTAAGATTAGAGTAAGTACAAGATGGTAAGTGAAGAGTTATGATGGTGCTTGTGGTAATAAAGGTCCCCACAGATTATGTTCTTCAGAGAATAGATGCGTTCCAAGAACATTAAGAATAATAATAATTAGCTGAGTGGCCGTGACAGAACCATGAAATGTACCTACATATATTTATCAAACCAAAACTCATATTCTCTCTCCCTCTTTCTCTTTCGCCCATTGTTTTTCTCTTTCTCTCTTTGTCTCATTCTCTCATTTTCCTCTCTCTCCCTCGCTCTCTCTCTCTCTTCCTCTCTCTTTCGCTCTCTCTCCCTCGCTCTCTCTCTCTCTTCCTCTCTCTTTCGCTCTCTCTTCCTCTCTCTTTCGCTCTCTCTTCCTCTCTCATTTATACACACAAACATATGTCACACACACATTCACTGTCCCTTCATTACAACTTACATTAATGTCCCTCTCTCTCTTTTATCTCTCTCTCTCTGTGTGTTTCACGCAAGTAATTAGTGCAATAACCACAGCGGCTATATCATCACATGCTCTATCTCTCTCTCTCTCTCTCTCTCTCACACACACACACACTCCCTTCCATTTCTCTCTCGCTAGAAGGGGAGAGAGAGAGAGAGAGAGAGAGAGAGAATTCATAATACTCATAATCAACAATATCAGTGTGAAAACATATTATTTCCTTTCTCTCTCTCTCTCATTCAAACATATTATACCTAGTCATAGGCCTTTATTACTGCTTCATATTTGTTTCATTTTAATCTCTCCATCTCTTTCCCTCTCCTTCCCTTTCTCTCTCTCTCTCTTCATAATGTGTGAATAAGTGTGAAATCCATGATATCTCTTTATCCTTCTCTTTTCTCTATTTGTTCTCTCTCTCTCTCTCACTCTTTCATCTCTAATAATTCTCTATCTCTTTTTATTTTGCTTTCATCAGAATATGGATTTCAATGGACTTCCTTTCTTTCTCTGTTTAAATTTCCTCTGTCTTTCTCTCGCTTTTAAAATTTTTTCTTTCTTTCTTTCTCTCTCTCTCGTCCTAGCTCTTTTTTTTACTTTTTCATCTTTCTCACACACATTTCCCTTTATCGTCCTCTCTCCCTCTCTCACATTATCGTCCTCTCTCCCTCTCTCACATTCACCCTCCTCCTCCTCCTTGTCTTATTCTCTCTCTTTCTCTATTTTTCTAATTTTCACGCACTGTTGTTGTAATTAGAGAAAGAAACCGACACTAGAAGGGGAGAGAGAGAGAGAGAGAGAGAGAGAGAATTCATAATACTCATAATCAACAATATCAGTGTGAAAACATATTATTTCCTTTTTCTCTCTCTCTCTTTCTCTCTCTCTCTCTCATTCAAACATATTATACCTAGTCATAGGCCTTTATTACTGTTTCATATTTGTTTCATTTTAATCTCTCCATCTCTCTCCCTCTCCTTCCCTTTCTCTCTCTCTCTTCGTAATGTGTGAATAAGTGTGAAATCCATGAAATCTCTTTATCCTTCTCTATTCTCTATTTGTTCTCTCTCTCTCACTCTTTCATCTCTAATAATTCTCTATCTCTTTTTATTTTGCTTTCATCAGAATATGGATTTCAATGGACTTCCTTTCTTTCTCTGTTTAAATTTCCTCTGTCTTTCTCTCGCTTTTAAAATTTTCTCTTCCTTTCTCTCTCTCTCTCTCTTGTCCTTTTTTTTTACTTTTTCATCTTTCTCACACACATTTCCCTTTATCGTCCTCTCTCCCTCTCTCACATTTACCCTCCTCCTCCTTGTCTTATTCTCTCTCTTTCTCAATTTTCTAATTTTCACGCACTGTTGTTGTAATTAGAGAAAGAAACCGACACTCAGTATGAGAGAGAGAGAGAGAGAGAGAGAGAGAGAGAGAGAGAGAGAGAGAGAGAGAGAGAGAAGTGCTTTGTTACTTTTAACGAAATTAGGAGGGTCTCTTTCTCCCTTAATTTCTTTCTCTAAGTTGAGGGAGAAAAAGAGAGAGAGAAGAAACGTATGCGTGTGTAGGGGTAGAGAGAGAGAGAGGGAGGGAGCGGGAAGGAGAGAGAGAGATAGAAAGTGAGAAAAAGAGAGGGGAGGGGAGAGAGAATGCGTGAAATTTTGCCTCAAGAGAAGAGAGAGAGAGAGAGAGAGAGAGAGAGAGAGAGAGAGAGAGAGAGAGAGAGAGAGAGAGAGAGAGAGAGAAGTGCTTTGTTACTTTTAACGAAATTAGGAGGGTCTCTTTCTCCCTTAATTTCTTTCTCTAAGTTGAGGGAGAAAAAGAGAGAGAGAAGAAACGTATGCGTGTGTAGGGGTAGAGAGAGAGAGAGGGAGGGAGCGGGAAGGAGAGAGAGAGATAGAAAGTGAGAAAAAGAGAGGGGAGGGGAGAGAGAATGCGTGAAATTTTGCCTCCCTCGAAGAGAGAGAGAGAGAGAGAGAGGGAAAATTAATGAAAAATCAAGAAATGAACAAGAAAACGAGGTTAGAGGTGTGAGAGTGAAGGAGAGGGAGAGAGAAAGGGAAGGAGGAAGAGAGAGGGAGAGAGAGAAAGGAAAAAAAAAACAAACGAGTCACATGAGAAAGTGATGTATGAGGATAAGAGAGAGGGAGGGGGAGAGAGAGAGAGAGAGAGAGAGAGAGAGAGAGAGAGAGAGAGAGAGAGAGAGAGAGGGTGTGTTTGTGGTTTTAAGTAACAAGAAAGTAGAAAACAAGTTTCCATCCCACCTCAAACCCAATTTCCCTCTCTCTCTCACTCCTACCAAACCATGTATTGTCTCTCTTTTTCTTTCTTCCCTCCCCCCTCCTCTCTCCCTCTCTTTCTTTTAATTTCACATTTCACACATACCTTTTTTGTGTATCCTTGACTAAGTTTTTACCATACTTCTCTCCCTCTCCCTCTCTCCCACACACACACTTACACCTCTCTTTCTCTCTCTCTCTCTCTCTCACACACACACACACACACACACACACACTTCACCTCTCTCTCTCACTCACACAAGGGAGAAGAAATAAGAGAAAGAAATGCGTATCACTTTCTGAACTTTCTCCCACCCTCCAAAAATAAACCAAAGCCAATGTTTCTTCGTAATGAAAAACTTTGTAGGAAGTGAGAGAGAGGGAAGGGAGGGGGGAGGGAGAGAGAGAATAGGTTTTAAGGTTTGAAAGGTCGAGGAGAAAGCCAGCCGTTCCTATAACTTCTTCTGAGCCAGCCTAGGCTTGGGAGGTAGCGAGTCTGCCTTGTAACGGCTATAGGTAGTGATGGGTCGTGGGTAAATAAAAATTGGGTATTTACCCGGGTATTTTTTTTAAAAAAAGAAGAAAAATAAACAAAAAACATCGTCACTTGATTTTTTTTTTTTTTAATTTCGCGGGCAAAATTCGACTGAGAGGTAAACCCATCACTAGCTATAGGTCGTTCGATTTCTAGCCTTGGAGAACGAACCTTATCTGTTTAGGATAAAATCCGGCCCGTGCGAGGATCGAACCCACGACCGGCTGGTGAAATTTATGAGTGTGTATAAGAGACTAAAGCCGTGTCCACCACACACCGTCGACCAGCATGTGTGGACACAGCTAAGTTAGAAATAATAATAATAATAAAAAGGGATAGAGAGACAGAGAGGGAAGGAGGGAGGGGTAGAGAATTCCCAAGGAAAGATCACACGCACATTTTCCTTTCTCTCTCTCTCTCTCTTTCATTTTCACCAGAGATTTTAGTTTCTCTTTCTCTCTCTCACAGTTAACTACCCTAATGGCTTTACATTTTTTTCCCTCTCTCTCTCTTCCCTATCCTTCCCTTACTCTTTCTCTCTCTCTCTCTCTTCCTACCCTCCCTCTTTCTCAAATCTATTCTCTCCATCTCTTTCGTCCTCTCTCCTTCCTCCCTCTCTCCCTCTCTTTACTTTCCAAGAATAAGTTCTCTCTCCATCTCTTTCTATCCTCTCCCTTCCTCCCATCTGTTCTACCTCTCTTTCTTTTTCCCTCTCTCCTCTCTCTTATACTTTTTTCAAGGATCCATTTTCTCTCTCTCTCTCTCTCTCTCTCTCTCTCTCTCTCATATGTTTCATTACTAATTAAATTTCCCTCTCATGTGGGAATTGTGTCCCCCGGTATGGAAAACTTTTCCCTGTGTCAGGGGTTTCTCTCTCTTTGTCTTTTTCCCTTTGCTAATTTTTTTCTCCCTCTTTGCTTCCTAATATCTCCCCCAATGTCTTTTCCCTTTTTCTAGAAATCTTTACCCGCCCCTATTTTCTCTGTTTGTTTGTTTTGTTTTTTTTTTTTTTTTTTTTTTTTTTTTTCCCATTTAATGTTGGAATATGGGAGGGAGAGAGAAGAGAGCGAGAAAGTGAGAGAAAGAAAAAGGAAGAAGAAAGAAGGAGAGAGGAGAAAAAAGAGAAGGGTACAAAGAAGTAAGGATGAAGAGAGAGTTAACTCAAAATATTCCAGATAAAACGGGGAACAAGATACAAAAATTAAAATTAAACAAAACTACATAGGGTAGTTTGGGGTATTGGGTTCAAATGTCAGCTTCAAAAATCACTTAAGCCCCGCGAGGTGTACTGTGCCTTGTCTGTGATTATGTCCCGGATATTAAAAAAAAAAAAAAAAAAAAAAAAAAAAAAAAAAAAAATGTCCTTAAACAGTCAAACCCTAATGAAAACAAAATATTCATGAATACTAATAAATGATATTAATAAAAAATAATTAAAATACATAATAATAATAATAATAATAATAATAGATAAAAATAAATACAATAATAATAATTAATAATAATAATAATAATAATAATAATAATAATACGTAAAGAATAATACACCAAGTACTAATAATAATATATTAAAAGAAGCAGAAGAAAGAAGAAGAATATGGCACCTCCCATCTCGATTTAAAAGTTTCATCTGTATTCTCTATGGGTTCCTTCCCTTAGCCTTCTCTCCTCTCATCTCTCCTCTTCGCTACCCTCCCTTCTCGAAATATTCTCTCCATCTCTTTCGTCCTCTTCCTCTCCCCATCTCTGCTCTCCTACTTCCAAGAATATGTTCTCTCTGCCCTACACACACCCACATTCTCTCTCTCCCATTCCTCCACTCTTTCATCCTCTCCTCCTCCCATCTTTCTACCTCTTTCTTTTGCCCCTCTCCCTCTTTTTACTTTTTCAAGATCACATTTTCTCTTCTCTCTCTCTCTCTTCATTATGTTTCATTACTAATTTGAAATTTCCCCCTCATGTGGGAATTTGTCCCCGCGTTATGGAAAACTCTTCCCTGTGCAGGGGTTTTTCTCTTTGCTTTTTCCCTGGTTACTAATTTTTTCTCCCTCTTTACTCCGGTAAGATCTCCCCAAATGTCGTTTTCCCTTTTCTTAAAAATCTTTACCCGGCCGCCTATTTCTCTTTTTTTTTTTTTTTTTTTTTTTTTTTTTTTTTTTTTTTTTTTTTTTTTTTTTTCGTTCTTTCCACATTAATGTTGGAATGAGGGAGATCGAAGAGAGGAGAAAGAGAGAAAAGAAAAGAGAAGAAAGAAGAGAGAGAGGAAAAAAAAGAAAAGGACAAATAATAATGAGAAAAAATTAACTCAATATTCCAGATAAAACGGGGAACAAGATACAAAAATTAAAATTAAACGAAATAACTAGTTTGGGTATTTGGTTCAAATTTTCAGCTTCAAAAAGAAGAAGAAGAAGAAGAAGAAGAAGAAGAAGAAGAAGAAGAAGAAGAAGAAGAAGAAGAAGAAGAAGAAGAATATGGGGCACCTCCCACTCATTTCAAAATCTTCACTGAGATCTCTATGGGTTCTTCGGATATCTACAACCACATAGTTGTTCTTTAGGGTGAGTTGGGGTAATTCCGAGACACCTATAAGTGTACTTTAAAAGTTCGAGACCCATATCCGTTCGAGGAGGAGGAGGATAGAATAGTATCCTTCTAAGAAGCATTGTGTCTTAGGAAGGATCCTCTTGTATTTGTATTTACTTGTTGTTGTCAAATAAAGAAAATAAAACGTAAAAAAACAAAAACAAACAGATATTCAGAGGAGGAGGAGGAGGAGGAGGAGGAAGAGGAGGAGGAGGAGAAGAGAATAAAATAGAATAGAATATACCTTGTTTATCCTGCTCGAATGAGACTAAAAAGTCCTTTACCCCAGCAGTCTAAACAAGGTCTCGTGTATTTCATGAGTTTAACAACATAATACTCGTACAATACATAATGTTTACAACAAAAGACCTTGTTTGTTTAATTATGAAAAAAAAGTATGGGGAGAATTTAGAGACCTTCAAAGTAGACGCCATACACTCATCATACTTCATAATTTTCCTACTTTATACAGGGTGTTCCATAATCATCTCTCTCTCTCTTGCTAAACGACTCTAAACTAAATGGATCTCTCTTTACTTCTCTATGATTCCACTAATGTCTTGCTTGGCTTATCCACACACACATCATACTTCATAATTTTCTCCCTTTTATACAGGGTGCTCCATTTTCCTATTGACAGTGTCTTCGGGCAGTTTTGGGTAACATTAATATTATTTACTAGCTGCCCGTGCTTCGCCACGGAAATCATACCTGAGATCGGTTTGGATTTCTGCAAAACCATTTTCCTATTGACAGTGTCTTCGGGCAGTTTTGGGTAACATTAATATTATTTACTAGCTGCCCGTGCTTCGCCACGGAAATCATAGCTTGAGATCGGTTTGGATTTCTGCAAAGTCCTTTCTTAGCGCACGTCTAGAACATAATAGGAATACATATTCCTACCAACTTTCAGTTTTCTAAAAAAGACAATGGATACACGGATACACCCTGTATGTATGTATTTTATATTCTTTTCCATTTTCCCCTACCTTTCGTCTACTTCCCCTCCTCCGTCTTCCATAATATTTCTCAGTCTTATAACTCCTATTTTTCTAGCTTTCCCTCCGACCTATTCTTCTTCTATATAACTACGTATTTATGTTATAAATTTTATAACTTATTCTGCTTTTCTTCCTCTTGCTTTTTTTCTCTCTCTCTCTCTCTTTCCCTCCCTCTTTCTCCCTCTCTCTTTCTTTCTCTCTCTCTTTCTCCCTCTCCCTCCCTCTTTCTCTCTCCCTCTCTCTCTCTCTTTCTCTTTCTCCCTCTCTCTCTTTCTCCCTCCCTATCTCTTTCTTTCTCCCTCTCTCTTTCTCTCTCTCCCTCTCTCTCTCTTTCTCTCTCTCCCTCTCTCTCTCTCTC
>NW_007378877.1:65865-70865 GCF_000475195.1 Diaphorina citri | reverse complement strand
ATCAACCCTGTATTGACCTGACCGTATTTTCCCTTTTCTTTCTTTGTTCTTCTCCTCTTCCTCCTTCTTTTTCTTGTTCGCTTTCCTTCTTTTTCTTTAGTCTACATATAAGCTTTCCTGCTTTTTTCCACTTTCCTTTTTCTTCTTCTTCTTTAAGTCTATAAGCTTTCCAAGTGGATAAGTAGGCCCCTATTTATGATACACAACTCCTTTTATTTAAGCCCTCTTTCTCTCTTCCCTTCTGTGTCCCCTTTAAAAGTCTCTTTTTCTCCTCTCCCCCCTCTCTCTTTCTCTCTCTCTCTGTCCCTTTTCATATATTACTCTTTCCGTTCTTTTCTACTTCTCCTTCTCAACTCGTTTTCCCCCCTTAAAGTCACTCTTCTCCTTTTTAGTCCGTCCTTCCTTTATTATTACAATAGTAATAAAAAGGTATAAGGGACGGACTATTGTATTCGCTTCGGTGTCTGTCACTCTTTTTTTTTTTTTTTTTTTTTTTTCACATTTTCTCACACAAAATAATGAGCTCTGATCTTGAAATTTGTCGCGACGACCTATGAACTCAAAGCGAGAAAGTTTCAGGTAACACTTCAGTCGATCATTTAAGACCGGTTTTAGCGTTATCTATGTTAAGCTACGCCGAGCAAGGCCAATAAATGGATGGGTGACTTAAAGTTAATTGAGTAATTGTGGGATTTTTTTTTTCACATTTTCTCACACAAATGAGCTCTGATCTTGAAATTTGTCGCGACGACCTATGAACTCAAAGCGAGAAAGTTTTGGATAACACTTCAGTCGATCATTTAAGACCGGTTTTAGCGTTACCTATGTTAAGCTACGCCGAGCAAGGCCAATACATGGATGGGTGACTTAAACCTTATATTGGGAATAAAGGGAGAACGGGCTCTAGTCTTGATTTTAAATCATTACATGAAAGTAAAATCGAAAAATCAAATCAAGAATAATAATAATAAACTGAATATTAAACAAATTAGGTACATAGGTAGGTACTGATTTTCTTTAATCACGATCGAATAAACCACGGGCTAAAAAATTCCCGGAGGGACGGGCCCAGCTTGTTTTCTTCTTTCTACCCTTTCCATGTCTCTCTCTCCCTCTCTCTTTGCTAAAAGACTTCCTCGTTTCTCTCCTTCCCCTCCTTTTTCTTTTCTCTCCCTCCCTTCTCATATTCCTCTCCCTCTCTCTTTCTCTCTCTCTCTCTCTTTCTCTCTCTCTCTCTCTCTCTTTCTCTCTCTCTCTCCTTCTCCTTTCTTTTTTCCCTCTCTATCCCTTCTCATCTCTATATTTAGCTAAATGACTTCCCTCTTTAATCTTTCTCACTCTTTTTGTCTCCTTCTCCCTCCCTTTTCTTTTCGTTTGTTTCTCTCTCTCTCTCTCTCTCTTTCTCTAAACGACTCTAAGCTAAAGGGATCTCTCTTTTACTTTATACATATACTTCTCTATATGATTCCATTTATCTCTTGCTTAGCTTATCCACACACGCATCATACTTCATAATTTTCCTACTTTATACCGGGTGTTCCATAATCATCTCTCTCTCGCTCTCTCTCTCTCGCTCGCTCTCTCTCTCTCTCTCTCTCTCTCTCTCGCTCGCTCTCTCTCTCTCGCTCTCTCTCTCTCTTTCTCTAAACGACTCTAAACTAAATGGATCTCTCTTTTACTTTATACATATACTTCTCTATATATGATTCCATTTATCTCTTGCTTAGCTTATCCACACACGCATCATACTTCATAATTTTCCTACTTTATACAGGGTGTTCCATAATCATCTCTCTCTCTCTCTCTAGCTAAACGACTCTAAACTAAATGGATTTCTCTTTTACTTTATACATATACTTCTCTATATGATTCCATTTATCTCTTGCTTAGCTTATCCACACACGCATCATACTTCATAATTTTCCTACTTTATACAGGGTGTTCCATAATCATCTCTCTCTCTCTCTCTCTCTAAACTAAATGGATCTCTCTTTTACTTTATACATCATATACTTCTCTATATGATTCCATTTATCTCTTCCTTAGCTTATCCACACACACATCATACTTCATAATTTTCCTACTTTATACAGGGTGTTCCATAATCATCTCTCTCTCTCTCTCTCTGTTGTGGTTCTCGAGATAGAGCGATCAGTGTGTGAACTATGAAATGTGAACTGTGAATGAGTTTTTGTTCTTATAATATAAGATTAGACATGAACCATACCTAAAACATATACAAAATAGACATAGAGAAATAGACCATACACAAAACGCACAAAAAATACCATACAAAACCAGACGGACACAAAAGTATGTATAAATAGTGTAACAAACAAACAAACAGACATTCCTATTATACATTACCCACTCGTTCATTTGTTCAGCCTTTGAATTTTCACTACAAAGGTTGATGCTCTCTCGTTACGTAGATAATAAATACTGAATAGTCTTGTTTAACATCAGGATGAATGGTCATTTTGACCTTTTGAGTAGGGACAAAACCCTTTTACACCTCTCTTTTGTGAATAGAATAGAACAGAATAGAATAGAATAGGATAAAATAGAATAGTTGTTTTCACGAATCCTACAGGTAAGTATTTCCCCCAAGCGCTTTAAGACCGGCCATCCACTATCAGGTAGACCTGACAGGTGCACCTTTTCAGGCGTACCTATCAGGTCTACCTGATAGTGTATGGACAGTTTAAGCGTATATCGCTCACGCCATGACCTAATAGGTTATTTTGTATTTTTTTTTTATTTTTTTATTTTTTTAAAAGGTTAGGAGATCCACCAACGGCTTTTATTCCGAAATTTTATTATTTTATTCCCTTCAAATATTTATCCGATAAAAATCCAAGAGGAAGTAGGGGTAAGTGGATATAATAAACACGTTCGAAATTCATTACCTCATCCAATTCCCCAAATCCCCACCCTCACCCGAATCAGTCTATCAGGGAATATTGTATCGTAATTCCACGAATATTAGAGGATTTGAAGGTAAATGTGAAATGGAGTGGGGGTAGGGTTGCCAACTTTTTTTTTCGGCATATACGGTACAAACTAGCAAAATGGTGAAAAAATACGGATTTCCCGATTTTTACCCGGAACAAAGGCATTGATTTTGGACAATTTTTTTTCGGCATATACGGTACAAACTAGCAAAATGGTGAAAAAATACGGATTTCCCGATTTTCACCCGGAACAAAGGCATTGATTTTTGACAAAAATACGGATTGTTCCGGGAAATAACGTACGGTTGGCAACCCTAAATGGGGGGGATATTAATAAAAAGCGACCATATCATAATTCCAGGATTTTTTTCCTCTATCTCCCTACTACCCTACGTAACTATCCTATATGAAAAAAAGCTCCCATGGCGTAGTGGTCACTGTGCTCGCGTTGCACGCGGGAGACCCGGGTTCGATTCCCGGCGGGGTCATGAAATTTGTATCATGCAAATGATTGATTCCGTGACTGGCTGTTGCGGGGCCCACTCAGCCTCGTGAGGAAAATGAGATGCTATGACATATGAATGCTGGCAGTTTTGGGTAACATTAATATTATTTACTAGCTGCCCGTGCTTCGCCACGGAAATCATACCTGAGATCGGTTTGGATTTCTGCAAAATCCTTTCTTAGCGCACGTCTAGAACATAATAGGAATACATATTCCTACCAACTTTCAGTTTTCTAAAAAAGACAATGGATACACGGATACACCCTGTATGTATTTTATATTCTTTTCCATTTTCCCCTACCTTTCGTCTACTTCCCCTCCTCCTTCTTCCATAATATTTCTCAGTCTTATAACTCCTATTTTTCTAGCTTTCCCTCCCTCGTTCTCCTCTTTTATGTTATAAATTTTATAACTTATTCTGCTTTTCTTTCTTTCTCTCTCTCCCTCTCTCTTTCTCTCTTTCTCTCTCTCTCTTTCTCCCTCTCTCTCTTTCTCCCTCTCTCTCTTTCTCTCCCTCTCTCTCTTTCTCCCTCCCTCTCTCTTTCTTTCTCCCTCTTTCTCTTCCTCTCTTTCTCAACTGTTTATATTTCCTTTCTTTATCCCTCTTTCCTCCTCCCGTCTTTCCCGTTATTTATAACTGTATTTTCTTCCCCTTATTTATCCCCCCTCTCTCTCTCTTTCTCCTTCCCCTTAACTATTTATATGCTCTCTCCAATTTACTATCTCTTTCTCTTTCTCTCTCCCTCTCTCTCTCTCTCTTTCATATTCTTTTTTGTCCACAAACAAGCCAAGTCTTTTAAAGTCTCTACCTCTCTTCCTTTCTTGCTAGTCTTCTTCTTCTTCCTCTCTCTCCCTCTCTCTCTCTCTCTCTTTCATATTCTTTTTTGTCCACAAACAAGCCAAGTCTTTTAAAGTCTCTACCTCTCTTCCTTTCTTGCTAGTCTTCTTCTTCTTCTTCTTCTTCTTCTTCTTCCTCTCTCTCTCTCTCTTTCATATTCTTTTTTGTCCACAAACAAGCCAAGTCTTTTAAAGTCTCTACCTCTCTTCCTTTCTTGCTAGTCTTCTTCTTCTTCTTCTTCTTCTTCTTCTTCCTCTCTCTCTCTCTTTCATATTCTTTTTTGTCCACAAACAAGCCAAGTCTTTTAAAGTCTCTACCTCTCTTCCTTTCTTGCTAGTCTTCTTCTTCTTCTTCTTCTTCCTCTCTCTCTCTCTCTTTCATATTCTTTTTTGTCCACAAACAAGCCAAGTCTTTTAAAGTCTCTACCTCTCTTCCTTTCTTGCTAGTCTTCTTCTTCTTCCTCCTCTCTCTCTCCGAGGGCACCCCGAACTCCAAGCACAGAGCCGAAAAAAACCTCGGCCCCGCCGGGAATCGAACCGGGGCCTCCTGCGTGCAAGCCTAGTGTGATAACTACTCGGCCACGGAGGCTGCTAGGCTATGCCTATACAAATATTACCTATACATGAGAAACAGAGAGAAAAGAAAGAGAGCAAAGGAAAAGATATGTGTGTAAGTGAGAGGGCAATAAAGAGAGAAAGGAGGA
>NW_007378877.1:53365-55865 GCF_000475195.1 Diaphorina citri | reverse complement strand
CATATGAACTTAATCGACTTGAATTTTCGATGGTCTGTGATTAGATTAGTGCCAAAACCAGAACATGTTTTTACTTTTTGACGTCCCTAGAGCAGATGAAAAAGGTCATATTTTCGAAGTTCTGGATATTTAAAGAAGACCAGCTTACCTGTATTTCCTGTAAGAGTTCCTGTTCGTCCAACAGGACTATCTTACAGTGATGCGTCCTGGGACGAACACAACACAGGCACTTCATCCTGCCAAAGCTAGTGCAACAGTTGCCCTATGCTGTCATTTCTGCTGGAACAGAGAGAAAAAAACAGCGGTGAGAACCAAAAATTATTCGAAGCCAAATGCTCGTAACATATTCGGTATCTGAAATTCCAGATGGGTCATCAATGGATGATGATCCGGGCAGTCGTGTGCTGCTGGTTTTTCCCGGCCCGGTGAAACATTTGGAGAATACCTACCAGCCTACCACAAGATGACCTATTTAGTTGGGATATTTGGATCCAACAAAATACCTAATAATACGTCATTAATATCTTAATATACAAAAACAAAAAATCGTATTGGGTCATAAGTCATAAGGATATCATTCAACATGTAATTGAAATCTTTATGCATACAGGATGGATTAAAATGGCCGAAACCATACAGATGTACCTATACAAAAACATAAAGACCTGGCCCCCCCCCCCTAAAACACTTTTGAGGTAGTATAACTACCTCAAATTTATTAGAAAATAGAATAAAATTATTTATTAGAAGACTGAGTTAGATAAAAATAAAGTTAGACACCTTATTTTGGGTAAATAGGCAAAAACACGCGTTATGACTCTTATGAGGTAAGTAATTTAGGTAAGTGATATGTACATAATATGGCATAACTATTTTAGGTAAATAATATGTAATGTGGAAAATAACACTGGCGTTATGAGCTTTTACATGCTCGTAACATCCTACATAACATAATATCATAATTATGTTATGTGGTGTATGTAAGTACGTGTAAAGGGTTTTAAGGCTGGATTCATACTCTCGAGGCAAGGCATTAATCATGCCTGGATGGAAGAGAATGCCCGAGGCATTAATCCCGCCCCTTAGTTGGAATATTTTGTTTATAGTTTATTTTATTATTTATTTCATTTCTTTTTTGTAATTAATCTCATATTTTGTTATTGTTTTTCCTCTCTTGTTTTGTTAATCTCGTTGTTTTGTATATATTTATTGTACCTATTATACCTTTGTAAATATTCCAAATAAAAAAGTGTTAAATAATAATAATAATAATCATCATAAATTGACAGAGATTTATCGTCACTGTTGCCAAAGGGGTCAAGATAGTCAAAATACCGCCAAGCGTTGCACCAATCTTAACCTAAAGTTTCACGTCCCATCCTTTTCACACCAAAGTCAAATCTCAAATTCTTGGTGGTAAAGCAGAGCTTTTTCACAACTTTAGTGGATATCATACCCATTACTGAGTGCCTCCTTTGCAATCAATATCCATATTTCAATAATCTTTTCACATTGGTAATGCCGCCACCGTCACATTTGAAGGTTTCATACTAAATTTCAAGTTCTTACCAAGCAGAGCTTTTTCACAACTTTAGTGGATATCATACCCATTACTGAGTGCCTCCTTTGCAATCAATATCCATATTTCAATAATCTTTTTACATTGGTAATGCCGCCACCGTCACATTTGAAGGTTTCATACTAAATTTCAAGTTCTTACCGGTCTCGAGAAACATGACTAGCGTCGCGCCGTTCGTGTGAACCCATCCTAAAGTTTCCAAGGGATCGCGCATATAAATGCTCGCATACAGGTGTATAATATAACTTCTCACTCTTTTAGACAAGCGTACCCATTTTTATGTGAAAATTATTCGTCCCCCGAGTAAAATGATTCTTGAGCTATAATTCTGCACTCTGCAGAGAGAAGACGGAAGAGCGTAGGAAAGACGTAAGGAAAACTTTTACCTGACTTCCTTCTATTTCCTTACGAATACGAATGAACGAAAGATATGTCGAAGTAAGTTCTTAAGACTTCTAAGCTTTTTCCCCCCTAAGAGGTTTGATAGAGGGACCTGTAACAACGGAGGTCTTATCGTCCCGAAATCGAAGTGAGGAAAAGATTGGAGAAAGCCAGCCGTTCTGAGAACGAACCGCGGTCGCGGTTTCGATTCTCGTAAGGGAGCGAAATCTATCCCAAACAGGTGAGGTTCGTTCTTGAAACGGCTGCCTTTCTCCTATCCTGTCGTTCTTCTCTTAGCTTTCGGAACGATAAGACCTTAGCAGTTACAGTTCCCTCTATTAAAAGCCTCTTAGGAGGGGAAAAAGCTAATAAATTACTTCGATATATGAACTTAATCGACTTGAATTTTCGATGGTCTGTGATTAGATTAGTGCCAAAACATGTTTTTACTTTTTGAGGTCCCTAGAGCAGATGAAAAAGGTCAAATTTTCGAAGTTCTAGATATTAAAAGAAGACGAGCTTACCTGTATAGATCGGAAG